>NC_060276.1:31681857-31979067 GCF_021613505.1 Equus quagga
TGCAGGTCCTTCTAGTTGTGGGATGTGGGACGCCGCCTCAACGTGGCCTGACGAGTGGTGCCATGTCCGTGCCCAGGATCCGAACCCTGGGCCGCCGCAGCGGAGCACGGGAACTTAACCACTCGGCCATGGAGCTGGCCCCTCAACTCCTAAATTTCTATTTCATCCTTTTTTTAAAAATAATTTTTATCTCATTATTGATAGTCTCTATTTGGTGAGACACTACTCTCATACTTTTTCTTTAGATTTTAAAGCATGGTTTCCTTTAGTTCTTTGATCATATTGAAAATAACTAATTTAAAGTTTTTGTCTAGTTAAAGTCCAATGTTGGGCTTTCTCAGGGATAGTGTCTGTGATTTCTTTTCTTCCTGTGTATATGCTATACTTTCTTGTTTCTTTGCATGTCTCATCATTTTTTTAAAACTAGACATTTTAATTAATATACTGTGTCAACTCTGGAAATCAGATTCCTGCCCCTCCCCAGTGTTTGTTTTTGTTGTTGTTTTGATGTTGTTGCTAACTGTTTCTTAGTTACTTTACTGAATTAATTCTATGTTGCGTGTAATCGCTGACGTCTCCATTCACTTAGCTAACTCATAAGATGATGAATCAATGGAGATTTCCTGAAACACCTGGAAGCAAGCAGTCTCCTAATATTTGCTGAAGGGCTTTGTGTGCATGTCGGGTCGCATCTACAGCACCCACCCACGTCATCGACAAATCTGCCTCAGCCTTTACTATTGCTTGTGCAGAGCTTCAAGGTCAGCCAGACATGAGAGCTTAGGGCCTTTTCAGATCTTTCCTGAGCATGTGCACATCTCTGGGCATGTGCGTGCGTAGCCCTATGCCTGCTTGTGGCATTCTAGATTCACAGGAATCTGTCAGAGCTTCTGAAATCATCTCTGGATCTCGCCCTCCCCAGCCTTGTTTTTTGCAGGTTTTTGGTTAGCCTATCACTTGCCCCAGCCTCTATCAACCTCCTCGGGCAGCCTCAAATGCAAACAACGATCTCTAAATGCTTTTATCAAACTTCCCCTGGGAAAAGGTTTTTTGTATTAGCTGAGCTCTGAGTCCGGTCAAATTAAGATAGTCTGAAATTGAGGTGTTCTGGGGAACTATCAGTTACATGTGGTAATAACACACCTGTGAGAGCAAGGTTTTGGAGGACCTCCAATCCTCTTCTGCCCCTACGGTGGCTGCCAGGTTGCTGATTTTCACCATGACAGCTAGATTTTAGTTTTCAAGGGTATCATAGAGCTTGAGAGAGGGAGTAGGAATATTGCAAGTAAACACACCCCAAAGCTTATCAAGATGCAATAAATTCTACCTGCAATAAATTCTTGAATAAATTCTACCTGGATTACTGCAAGCCTTTGGTTAATTTGCAGAATTCTGAAAATGTTGATTCTAATTATTTTTGCCAGTTTTCTTATTGCTTTTATGGAGGAGAGAAATTTTTGTTAGGTCACCCTGCTGGTTATGTTTTGTAATTGTTTTCTCCCACTTTATCTCCTTGTCTTTTTAGCCTCTTACTTATGTCTTTGATGAACAGGTATAATTAGTATTTTCCTCTTTTAAGATACTTTTTTTTTTTTTTGGTGAGGAAGATTGGCCCTGAACTAATGTCTGTTGCCAATCTTCCTCTTTTTTTTCCTTCCCCAAAGCCCCAGTGCATAGTTGTATATCCTAGTTGTAGGTCATTCTAGTTCTTCTATGTGGGATGCCACCACAGAATGGCCTGATGAGCAGTGTGTATGTCCATGCTCAGGATCCGAACCGGTGAACCCCAGGCCGCTGAAACATAGGGCATGAACTTAACCACTCAGCTATGGGGCTGACCCCTCAAGATAAATTTTTATTCACTTAAAGTGAATGTTTCATTGATGATTAAATAGCATTTAATATCAGAATTTTATTATTTAGTTTTATCTTCTTTAGCACTTTTTAATTTTTTTGAAAATGAACTTCATTAAAGTTTAATTCACATAAAATAAAATGCATCATTTACAGTGTACATTTAGATGAGGCTTGAAAATATTTCCACCCATGTAAATACCATCACAATTAAGATGTGGAATATTTTTATTACCCTAAAAGTTTCCTCATGACCCTCTGTATTCTAACTCCTTTCCCCACCCTTAACCCTTGACGTCCACTCATTGTTTCCTGTCCCTATAGGTTAATTTTTTCCAGAATATCATTTTAATGGAATCGTTGAGCATGTAGTCTTTTGAGTCTTGTCTCTTTCCCTTAGCTTAATGGTTTTGAGATTCATCCATGTTGTTGCATGTATAAGTAGTTTGTTCTTATTTAGTTAGTTAGTTAGTTAGTTTTTGAGGAAGATTATCCCTGAGCTAACATTTGCTGCCAATCCTCCTCTTTTTGCTGAGGAAGACTGGCCCTGAGCTAACATCTGTCCCCATCTTCTTCTGCTTTATATGTTGGATGCCTGCCACAGCATGGCTTGATAAGTGATGAGTTGTTCTGTGTCCAGGATCCAAGCTGGCGAATCCTGGGCCCCTGAAGTGGAGCACGTGAACTTAACCACTATGCCACGTGGCTGGCCTCTATTCTTTTTTATTTTTAAGAACTCTTCCATTGTTTGGATATACAACAATTTGTTATCCATTCATTGGTTAATGGACATTTGGGTTGTTTCCTGTATTTGGCTGTTATGGGTAAAGTTGCAATGAACATTCATTCATATATAGTTATTTTTGTGGAGATATATTTTCTTTTCTCTTATATAAATATCTGGGAGTGGATTTTTGGGTCACATGGTAAATGTATGTTTAACTTTATAAAAACATCCGGTTTCTTTTCCAAAGTGTTTGTAACATTTAGCATTCCACCAGAAATATATGAATTGTATTTACTCTATATAGTCACTCACACTTGCCATTGTCAGTCTTTCTAATTTTTCCTATTCTGATGTTTGTTAATGGTATCTCATTATTTTATTTTGCACTTCTATTGTTAGTAATGAAATTGGAGACCTTTAAATGTATTTTTTGGCATACTATTTTGTAAAATGCTTGTTGAAGTCTTCTGCCTAATTTTGTATTGGGTTGTCTTTCATTTCTTCTTGATTTTTATGAGTTCTTTATACATTATAGATATGAATTGTTTGCTGATTATGTGTTGTATCTTTTACCACTGTGACTTGCCTCTTTAGTCTGTGAGTAGATGTCTTTAATTTTAATGTGGTTTATCAATCACTTCCTTTATGGTTAGTCTTTATATGTCCTGTTTAAGAAAGATTTTCTTACCCCAAAATGACCAAGATAGATTCAATGTTATCCCCTCTATAAGCCTTGTTGTTTTAATGTCTATATTTAGATCTACAGCCTACCTAGAATTGATTTGTGTGCCTGATAAAGGCAGTATTTTTTCTGTTTCTCATATGAATATTCAATTGGTCCAGTGCTGTTTATTGAAAGAAAAAGTCCTTTCCACATTTCTTTTCAGTGCCATTATTGTTATAATTTGAGTGTTTGAATAATTGTGGATCTATTTTGGACTTCTCTGTTCCATTGGTCTATATCCTTGTACAATTCACACTATCTTAATTACTGCAGCTTTATGAGTTTTGACATCTGGTTGTATAAGTCCTCTGGCCTTGTTCTGTTTCTTCCACAGAATTATCTGGATATTCTTGGCTCTTTGCATTTCCATGTATACTTTAGCATGAATTTACCAATCTCTACAAAAACCTTTCTGGGATTTTTATTGGGATTGTACTAATATCTAGATTACTTTGGGGGAGAAGTGTCATCATTAGGATACTGAGTCTTTCAAGTAATTAAGACAGTATAACACTCTATTGATTTAGGTTTTCTTTCATTTCCAAGTGTTTTATAATTTTCTGTGTAGAATTCTTGCATATTGTTCATTAGACTTAGTAGGAATGTGTTAACTTTTGTGCCATTGCAAATAGTATATATTTTAAAACTTCATCTTTAGTTTGCTGTTAGCATATAGAAATGCATTTTTAAAATATCGATTTTGTATACAGCTGTGGTGTAAAGCCTAAAATTAAGGTCAAATATTATGTGCCTTGACTTCTGGTTAAATTGGAAGGGACTCTAATGGACTAACTGCAAGCTTTCCTCCCCATTCTGCTTTTTCAGATAGGGTCCCCTAAGCTAAAATATCCTCCTTATCAAGGGGACCAGGCATAATTTCTGAACGAGTGAGCTTCAGCTCCTTGACAGCCCACAGAATTATTCAAACAAGCCAATCACATTCTCCCCCAGAAACCAGCGTCACCCATCCTCTTGATACTACAAAGCCTGCCTCCTACAGATGTTGATTGTTCACTCTGTTCTTGAGTGCCACGCGGCCTTGTGTGGTATGCAGTGCCCTCCTCCCTTGGCCTGTAAGTATACATGACTAATAAACTGCTGTTAATCTCATATATCCGGTGTTAAGTGTCTTGTGTTTGCCAGCCCCATAACCCTAAGGCAAGGATCCCTCCCTCATCAACATGGTGAATAGATGATTGAAACACCTGCATCCTTGCTCAACTCACTTATCTAGTACTTTATTTGAATATTCTCTCGACTTTCTGCAAACATAATCATGTCTTTGAAAGTAATGTTGATTTTACCTCTCCTTTTAAATTCTTGTATCTATTATTTATTTATTTTTTGCCTTATTGAACTGGCTAGAAGTTCTGGTACAATGTTGACTATAAGTAGAGATTGTGGACTTACTTTGTTTTTCCCAACCTCAGACAGAAAGCTTTCAACATTTCACTCATAAGTCTTTTGTTTGTAATAGGGGTTTTTTTTTTTTTGGTGGGTACTATTTATCAGATTAAGTGTCTACCCTTCTGTTTCTAGTTTTATAAGAGTTTTCACCATGAATGTGAATTGAATCTTCTTAGGTACTTTTTTTCTGCATCTATTGAGATGATTATTTTTTTTCTCCTTTGTTCTATTAATGTCATGAATTACATTGATTGATTTCTCATATGTTAAACCAACTTTGTTGTCCTGAAACAAACTCAACTTGGTTATTTATTTTTTAATTTAGAATTTTTGCTACTGTGTGCATGAGTAAGATAAACTCTATTTTTTGTGGTATTACTTTTGCTACAGGAGCTTTCTTTTGATTAGTGTTTGCTATATTTTGTTCCATCTTTTTACTTTTACTTACCTATATTTACATTAAAAGAATTTTTTTTAAAAGCAAGTTGTGGTTGTTGGAGATACTTATCTTTTAACTGTAGCATTTGGTCCATTTTGTAGAATGTATTTACTGATACATTTTAGCGTAAATTTAATATCTTGCTATTTGCTTTCTCTTTGTGCCACTTTTATATCCCTTCTTTCTTGCCTTCTTTCTTGTCACTTATTTTTATTGTGTCATATTTCCTCATATTGTCTTTATACTTTAACATTCTTGCAATATTCATAGTGGTTGATATTGTAATGTATATCTCTGATATCAAAGTACTATATAAATTAGTACTTTCACTGCTTCCTGGACAAGTCAATGACCATAGACTTTTTAAACTCCATTTGCCTTCTTTCTGTCTTATATGTTATTTTTCTCGTGGATATTAATTCTCTGCATTTTTAAACCACTCAATAGATTATTATTAATAATAATCAGTACTAATTTTGGTGTGGCTGCATATTTATCCTTTTGTTGTTCTTTGTTCCTTCCTCTATCTTCAAATTTGTTTTAGTGTTTTATCTGCCTGAATATCATCCTTTAGTAGTTTTTCAAGTGTGTGTCTGCTGTTGACAAATTTTCTCTTTTTTTCTGATCTAAAAATGTCTTTCCTTCTTAATAGATATTTTTGTTATATATAGATGTATAGTTTGATCATTTTCTTTTTTAGTAACTTGAAGTTGTACCACTGTCTTCTGGCTTCCATTTTTTACTTAGGAAGTCACTTGTCAGTCTTAATTTGGCTGCTTTGCAAAAGAAAAAAATAAATCTTTTTTTTTTTTTTTTTGTAAATCAGGCTACTTTTAACTTTTTCTTCATCTTTGATTTTTAGAAGTTTTACTATGATGTGCCTAGGAGTGGTATTGTTATTACTTATCCTGCCTGAAGTTTGTAGGTCTTCTTGAATCCATAGCTTGATGTCTGTCTTCAGTTTTGGGAAATTATCTGCCATTATTTCTACCAGTATTGTGTTTTTTCCATTCTCTCTCTTCTTTCCTTTGGAGACTCCAATTACACATTTACATGGTGTTTTCACTACACCCTCAATGGGCATTTAGAATGAAAAATGGCCTGATAGTAAAGTTCTCTGAACTACTTTAAACTAGGGAATGATACAGGACGATTCTAATAGTGAAAATATTGCTATAGTAGTTAATGTAGAAGATGATCATGAAGCAGAGTTGGGGCAGGGAGGATGGTTATAAAGCTATAACCGTAATCCTGCTTTTGACTACTTATAATTTGTTTCTTTCACTGATTTCCCTTTCTCCTCCCACTTTCTAAATGTGAGTATTCCCCAAAGTTTTATTTTTGTCTTTCTCATCTTCATTTCCTCTTGTACTTTTGTAGTTTCAAGTAACCTCTGCGTAGTTGTCTATGAGATGTATCTCTCCAGTTCTCATTCCCTCGTCCAAGAACCAGTTCTACATTTGAAACTGCCCATTGTATATTTACCCACACTTCAAAGCAGGGACTTTAAAAAGCAAATATTTTCTTTGCCACATTTTAGTTCTGTCCTCTGATTTCCAGTTTCTGTTAATGGCATGATCATACATCCAGCCACTTAGGCTCATGTCTCTCATTTTTGGGTCCTTCCTCTTTTTGGAGTCAAACATTCCATAAGTTACAAGACCTCTAGCCTTTTGATCCACATTCTCTCTCCCATCCTTTTTTATCTTTCTATTACCAAGACTCAATGTCAGCTCTCATCACCTGGACTATTTTAAGTTTTCTAACTGGTCTTTCTATATTCAATCTCTTTCCGCTCTATCCATTTAATAAAAAGTTTCTAGGTTAAGTTTCCTAAAGAGCCATCATATAATGTTATTTGCCAGGTCAAAACATTCAATGGGTCCCCATTACTTACTGAATAAGGTACAATTTCTCAGCCTAGCCTTCAAGGCCCTCCAAAGTAAGATCCCAATCCAATCTCCATTATTTATTTCCTATCATGCTTCAACAGAGACATTTTGCTTCCATCAAACTGAACTAATTGTCATTCTGTATACATGTTCCATGTATTCCTTCCTTAGTATCTTTGTTTGGGGTTTTTCACCTTTAGTCACAAAAGCATATGACAGTGAATTGCATTTTCTTCATTAGTAGAATGACGACTATCTTTAGGGACATGCAAGATATTCTGGCCTTAGGCAGATCACGTCATGTACTGTTTTACTTTCATCTACCAAATAGCTTATCTTGAAAATCAAGTCAAAATGAATAGAGATGCTCCTTTGAAACAGAAGTCACCTAATATTGACTTGAAATTTGGCAGAGAAATTTAACAAAGAGAAGGGGCAGTTATGCTTAGAGTCATATAAATTTTTGATAATCTCAAAGTGAGAAACTTTGTCCTCAGAGCTGGGAAAATTTCCAAAAGGAACTTGTAGCCAAGGCTGGATTACAAGTGAGTGAGCAGGCTGGTCAATAGCATAATTGAACTGTGGTTCCCAGGCAGAATTTTTTTAAAATCTGTGTCTTTGGTTAATAGGCTCTGAAGAAAATTTGATAAGAGTAGTTCCAATCTTGTCTTGAGCAATATGGTCATTATAAAATTAGGATGTATACTTTTAAGGTGTCTACTTTGAAAAATGGCCTTCCTTTTATTCCAAACGTATCCTGGTTTTCTTTTTTTTTTTTGAGCTTTGTCTCTATCACCTAAGTTTTCTAAAAACAGACTTTCTTGGTCTCTTTACTCTAGTACCACACTTTAATTTTGGCCCCAAAGATCTTCCCACTCTCATAAGAATGATTATTACTACCATATATTGAGCACTTACTATGTGCCTGACACATGCTAAGCACTTTAAGTATATTATTTAATGCTCACAGCACCCTGTGAGATAAGTACTTTATCTTTAGCATTTTAAACATAGGAAGCTCAAATCTTAGATAGTTTAAATGACCTTCCCATGGTCACATGACTTAGTAAGAAGTAGAGTTTTGTTTTAGACTCTGAAGTCTTGATCCTTAAGGGCATCCAAAGGTAACCCCAAGGAAATGTGCTTATATCAAACATCAGGGCTTCCTCTGAGTTGAAAACAAAAGTGGTTTAAGCTATCCACTCTAAATTTTTTTCCTTGGATCTCTCCCCGATTCTCTTGGGTTTCTCAAGTCCATCTTATTGCACTAGTTTCATAGGGTTTCAAGAGAGACTCTTTAAAGAGAAAATCTTAAGTAAAGAAATTCAAATGGATATTCCACATGGAAGCAAGAGTTCTTAAACTTACCGCTCCTTTGGTTGAGAATTTCACTCCGTAGCACCATTGGGCAGCAATAACCTCGTGCCGATATTCTTCTTTGACGTTGGAATCTTCCTGGAACTTGGAATGTGCAGATAATGTATCATATATCTGTGCATGTTGCTTACATCCACCCACATAATTAGCAAATTGATTCTGAAAATTGGAAGTCATGAAATAAATAGAAATAATATTTTAATTGGTTTGCTCCTTTTCAATTAAATAAACCTTTATTAGGTGATAATTTGTAAATGACATAGGCAGACATTCAAGGTCATACAAATTTGGATGGATGGTAATAGAATGAAAAGACTTGAAGTTAATCTAATATTATAGTGTACAAATTTGTGAAGCCTTCACTAAGGAGAATGTTAGAATTCTTTCACTAATAGACTTAATTTGTTCATTTTTATATGGTAGCTTCATGGTACTAGTTACTAACTTCTTAGCTCTTATTGTAAGTCTGTAGGATTTCTTCCCACATAGAAATGATAAGGGCATAGATGTTAAGAACATAAAATGAATTGGTACTAATAACTTTCACATATAGGGCTTACTGTTTGCCAGGGACTATTCTAACAGAATTACTTGTATTACCTCATTTAACTCTCATAACTACCCCAAGAGGTAGGTAATTAGTATTATTTCCATTTTACAAATGAGAAACCTGAGGCATACAGAGAATTTTAATTTGCTCAGAGTCACATAACTATTATGTAAATGTGAACCCAACAGTCTGGTTGCAGAACTCATGCTCTTGTCTACTATACCATACTATGTAAACTTTATTTTTCCAATCTATTCAATCTACGGAGAGAGTAACATTCTATGGGAAGGAAGGTAAGTTCTTTTCTAAGGATTTAATAGATATTCAAATCCAACTGAATCTGTCTACTATGGGTTATTCTATTCGCCCTTCGGGACCTACAGCAGCTATTTCAAGCCTTCTCCCTCCTTAAGCTCTCAATAGTAACCGTCACCCGCCAAGCTGATGACCAATATTCATCTTGACCACATCATCGCTGCGTCTATTCTCTCTAATCTCTGCAACCTTATAGATAGAGAACTTCTGTTACTAACTTCTGAGGAGACTGGGCTTCTAGTTTTATACTTTCCTTCACCCTCAGCATATATTTCTCCTCCATTTTGGTTGCGTTATCCTCTGCTTAGAAAAGCAAAACCTCAGTATTTCTCAATTTTTCCTCATAGAAACTTAGTTAATAGGTGTTATGACAGTTAATAGATATTACATGAAATAAAAAGGTTTTATGGAAAAGTAAGGTTGGGAAATATTGGATTGAAATCCCGAATCTGCCTCTTAATGATTTTATTAAGTATAAAATGTTAATAATATAATATTAATAATAAAATAACAATATATAATAAAAAATAAAAACATAAAATGACTTAATCTATCTGTCTCTCATTTTTCCTCTTCAATGCAATGAAGCTAAATATATTATCTGCTTCACTGATTTGTTGTAAATACTATATGATGTAATACATGTAAATCACTTTGCACTGTGCCTTACCCATAATTTGTATTCAATAGATAACAGCTGCTATTATTAAATTATGATCATTACTATTTTACGCCAGGGCAGAGCTACTAAGGTTGAATTGTAACCAAGTCTGCAATCTCCTGGTAGAGCATGCAGCCCAGGTCTTCCATGCAGTGGATCCCCAAGTTTGCTCTTCAGAATGGCTGCTTCAGAATCTCTGCAGATATTTTTTTAAAAATACAGAGGTCCAGGCTCTATTCTTAGAAATAATGATTTAGTACATTTTATAGATTATTTTGATAAAACTCTATTTTTTATAAAACCAATTTTCAGTAAGGTTTGGGAACCACTAATATAGAAAATAATATTCATATTCCCTAGCATGGCATTCAAGGCTTTACATGACCTAGCTAGCCTGTCTTTACGTTCTCAGCTTTCTGCTGTAGTGGTAGGGGATACTCATGAAATAGAAGTTTTGGGACCCCATGTGGTATCTGGAAAAGAAGAGCTATAACTGACAGACAAAAATCCTCCAGTCACTACAAGGATTCCCAGTAATCTGCAGAGAGGATTCAAACCAGGATACACAAAAAAATCACTTGGGGGCACCTATTAAATATACATATCCCTGGATTATACAGTCACACGTCACTTAATGATGGGGAGACATTCTGAGAAAGGCAGCGTTAGGCGATTTCTTTATTCTGCTAACATCATAGTGTGTACTCACGTAAACCTAGATGGTGTAGCCTACTACGCACATAGGCTGTATGGTGTAACTATTGCTCCTGGGCTACAAACCTGTACAGCATGTTACTGTACTGAATACTGAGGCAACTGTAACACAATGGTAAGTATTTGTATATGTAAACATCTCTGAACATAGAAAAGGTACAGTAAAAATACGGTATAAATATAAGTGGTATGCCTGTATAGGGCACTTATAATGAATCAAGCTTGCAGGACTGGAAATTGCTCTGGCTGAGTCAGTGAGTGAGTGGTGAGTGAATGTGAAGGCCCAGGACATTACTGTACACTGCTGTACATTTTATAAACGTTGTCTACTTAGGCTACACTAAATTTATAAAAAATATTTTTCTTTCTTCAGTAATGTTAATATTAGCTCACTGTAACTTTTTTACTTTGTAAACTTTGAAATTTTTTTTTTGGAGGAAGATTAGCCCCGAGCTAACATCTACCACCAATCCTCCTCTTTTTTTTTTCTTTTTGGATGAGGAAGACTGGCCCTGAGCTAACGTTATGCCCATCTTCCTCTACTTTATATGTGGGACACCTACCACAGCATGGCTTGACAAGTGGTGCATATGTCCGCACCTGGGATCTGAACCAGTGGACCCCGGGCTGCCAAAGTGGAACATGTGAACTTAACTGCTGTGCCACCAGGCCAGTCCCTAAACTTCAAAATTTTTTAAAAACTTTTTGATTCTTTTGCAATAACACTTAGCTTAAAACACAAACACATTGTACAGCTGTACAAAAATATTTTCTTTATTTCCTTATTCTATAAGCTTTTTTCTATTTAAAGTTTTATTTTAACATTTTCTTTTTACTTTTTTTGTTAAAAACTAAGATACAAACACACACGTTAGCCTAGGCCTACACAGGGCCAGGATCATCAATATCACTATCTTCCACCTCCACATCTTGTCCCCCCGGAAGGTTTTCAGGGGCAATAACGCATGGAGCTGTCATCTCCTGTGATTACAATGCCTTCTTCTCAAATATCTCCTGAAGGACCTGCCTGAGGCTCTTCTTGAGGAGGTGTCACTCTTTTCAGAAATATGTCCATGGTGGTTTGCTTGGTTTGTTTGTTTTTCTCATCATAGATTTGCTTGTAAGCAGATAATGCACCATGAACACTCTTCTCTATTAATGCAAACCTTTCAGTGTTGGGGTCCATGTTTTCAAACTTTTTAAGGAGCTTCTTGAGGTCTGAAAAAGCTTCTGAGAAACCCTTCACTGTGAATTTTCTTGGTGGTTCTTCTTCTTCTGCAGTTTCCTTTTCTCTTGCCTCTGCTTCAGCTATGCATTCCTATTCCAGTTCCAGCAACTCCTCATTAGCCAATTCTTGAGGAACCACCTCTAGGAGCTCCTCAATGTCATCCTCATCCACACCCAGGGTAAAGTTGTTTGCCGTCTCAACCACACCCTTGTTGATGTTTGCAACCTCCTCATCCTTGGAAAATCCTTTAAAGTCATGGACAAACCTTTGAAGTGTCTTCCAGATGCCACTTATACCCTTCTTGGTGACATCACCCCAAGCTCAAGCAAGGTTCTTGACTCAGTCATAGATGTTGTAATCCTTCCAGATTGCATTGGTGCCTTCTCAGTGTCTTCCTCAGTTGTAGTGATAGCCTGGGCAAAGATCTTCTTCAGGTAGTAGGCCTCAAAAAGCTGCTATAACTCCTTGATCCATTGGTTGGATCAAAAAGGTGATATCGGAAGAGAGAAACACCACTTTGATATCAGAATGAAGGTCACCAATAAAAGGAGGATAACTGGGAGCATTATCAACAATAAGCAAGAAGATGAAAGGTATGCTATTCTCCAAACAGTACCTCTCCTTTTTGCTGGCATAGCAATTCAGGAGGGCATCATGGAAGAGGAGCTGGGTCATCTGTGACTTCTAATTGCTTCTGTAGTACAGTGACAGTGTGTGCTTACTCATATGCTTGAAGGCCCTGGGGTTCTCACTGTGCCAGATCACAAAGGGTTTCAATTTGTAGCCTAAAACATTACTCCCAAGCAAGACGGTTATTCTGTCCTTAAAAGCCTTGAAACCTGGCATTGACTTGGTCTGCTTATGGGTGAAAGCCTTTTCAAGTATCCGTTTCCAGAACAGGGAAGTTTCATCCATGTTGAGTATTTGTTCTGGAAAGTAATTTTTTCCCATAATCAGCTCATTTAGAGTTTCCAAAACTTCTTCAGCTGCCTTCACATCAGCACTCGCAGACCAACCACTCACTTTCACATTATGTAATGAATAATGATTCATATTTCATTTGAACCAGAGCTAGCAGTAAATTGAAATCATAGTCGGGTCCAGCCTTTTCTTTCAACATTGCAAGCAAACTTTTTGGTTTCGCTGTGGTTGTCATGGTGCTGAGAGGGATACGCTTCTGTGTTGGTCTTCAATCCGTGTTATTACAAGTTTCTCCATGTCTGATATAGGCCTTTCTTGAATTACTGTTAGTCTTGTTAGCTTTACTGAAGCAGATCCTATAACAGCTTCCATCGCATTGATCTTGTTCTTCAAGATCATAGCTATGGTGGATTGGGACATGTCTGACTAGCGAGTAATAACCATCCCTGATTTTCCATCTTTGTAGTCCTTAATCACTTTTAATTTCATTTTCAGGTCAGTCACTCAGTGTGGTCTCTTACTGGCAACATTAGCAGTGTATTTTGTATACTTAGGGGTCATGATAAACAAAACAACATGAAATTAAATCAAGCACAAGAGAAAATGATGTAATCAAGAGACATAGTAAACATGAGATGTATGAGACTGCTTCCAGTGTAACATGGCATACTGTTTTATAGTAAACTATTTTTTATAAATAGGAAGTACACTCTAACATAATGATAAAAAGTGTAGTATAGCAAATACGTAAACCCATAACACAATTGTTTATTATCATTATCAAATGTGTACTATACATAATTCTATGTGCCATACTTTTATACAACGGGCTACACAGTAAGTTTGTTTACACCAGCATCACTGCAAACACATAAGTAATGCATTGTGTTTCAACTTTATGATGGCTATGACGTCACTAGACAATAGAAATTTTTCAGCTCCATTATAATTTTATGGGACAACCATCATATATGCAGTCCATCGTTGACTGAAATGTTGTTACATGGCACGTGATTGTACTCCTAGACTTTCTGATGGAGCAAATCTGGGATGGAGCTTGGGAATATACATTTTTTGACAAGCTCTCCAGGTGATTCCAATGAGGCGCCAGGCTTGGAAACCACAGCATATTCTTTTCTAGGTCTGTATTTGTTGAGAGCAGAGACCACATATTTTTCACTTTTTTTTTGAAGAAGAAGATTAGCCCAGAGCTAACTACTGCCAGTCCTCCTCTTTCTGCTGAGGAAGACTGGCCCTGAGCTACGTCCATGCCCATCTTCCTCTGCTTTTATGTATGGGACGCCTACCACAGCATAGCTTTTGTCAAGCGGTGCCATGTCCGCATCCGGGATCCGAACCGGCGAACCCCGGGCCGCCGAGAAGCGGAATGTGCGAACTTAAACGCTGTGCCACCAGGCCGGCCCATCACATTTTTTTATTGTCCAAAATCAATAGTCCAACGTTCACACAAAGTAGATGCTCATTTATTGATCCAAGTCAGGGAGGAGGACTGGTTGGTTAAGAACGAGAGAGAACTTTTTGCTCTGCCACCATAATGACTTAATTTGTATCAGACGTATCCTCCTTTGGAGTAAAGGAGAAACAACACCATCGACTATTCTATTCCTGACTCCCTTGAAACCACTTTTAAGGCCAATAGAACTGTAGATGTTTATGCTCTTTGATGGAAGATCCAAATGTAGCCAGCTTGGACTAGCAGTATCCAATTAAAACCTATTTAACTTTTTCTGTTTGTTGTCTCTCATCTATGAAAGCAAGGCAAATGAACTATTCAAATTCAGTTACAGTATTTTTGTTAACAGTGCAGGCTCTGGATTCAGACTTCTCGTGTTCGAATATTTTCTTCACCCTTTTCCAGTTGTATAATCTTAGGAAAGTGACTTAAACTTTCTGTGCCTCAGTTTTCTCAACCATAATATGAGGATTAGCACCACTTCATATGATTGTTATGAGAATTAAATGAAATAATGAATATAACTTAAACAGCTGTTGACACATAAGATGGGCTAAATATTTATTTATTTGTATATCTCCTTGTAACTAATAAATTTTCTACATATATGTATCAGAATTTCCATAGAATTCTAATTCCCTTCCCTAAAATAAACATTTTTTGTGAATTGAACAACCTCTCACATGTAAGCTGCATTTTCCAAATAGTGACGGAAGGCAAGATTTAACAATGTGTTCTAGAAATGGGGTTTCCACTTACTAGTACTTGATCATGTTTTCACCAGTTTGTGAAAAGTGGGAAAAAATAAAATGGTATAATTGCCAAGTGTCATTGGTTAAGAAGGATTGTTCTTTAGACACAGATTTATTTCATTCCTACATTTTGGGAGGATTAAAATACCCTCTTTAAGGGACTGACATAATGGCTTGTGGTATGTTTTTAAAAATTCTCATGCTTGAATAAACTTTTTCAGAATAACAAACCTACATCAGATCTTCACATTTGTTTGAAATTTTACTGGTTTGTGAAATACAATAGTTTAAGTACCACTATACTAAGGTCTATGATCACCAAGAAATACATTTAAAGCTAAATCATCAAAACATAAGTTCTCACTTCCTTTGACTATCTAGTAGGGCAAATACCCATTTCTTCTACCTGTCTTTGAATGTGGTTTTGGTTTTCAGTTGACAATATCGCAGAGCAGTTGCCACCTTGACACTAAACACAGCAATAGACTTTGCTCGAATCTTGGACAAGAGGCATGATTCATGACGATGGTGTCAGTGGTCTCTAGTTGTCATTTTAGGATTATTTATGGACTTCACACTGACCAAAATCACTTACTAGTCTTTTATTAAACAATTAAGACATGAGAATATTAGATGGGACTATTGATTCTATTTAATGCTCTCTCGTTAATTCTATCAAAAAAGGAGATAACTTCTTGTGTTGCACTGAGGTATCATATAAGGCATTTAAAATGCTTTGCAAAGATTAAAGTACTAGAGAAATGCAAAATATTATTAGATGGTACCCACTTAAAAACTATTTCTCCACTTTTTTTCTTCTTTCCTTTTAGTTTTAATATTACATGGATGTGACTTTTCTTGTGCTAGAGAAAAGTCCTCGACTCTGTGTTTGGATACTCTTTCTAAAGCACTATTGTCGTGACCTCAGTTATGTTTAAAATTGCATGAAAAGAATTAGAATTGTTGTTTCTTGATGATATGCTAATATATAATATTTTTTGAAATTTCTGTGCTTTCCAAAAAAATTTTTTAAATAAGCATTATGTATATAAAAAATAAAATTAAACATAAATATAAAATAAAAATGGTAAAACCATTCAATGTAATTGGAAATGAAAATCATTATAGAAGTCAAGCTTGCTTTATATCTGACTGCCACTGGGTGTCAGCAATGTATGACTTTCAACTGGCAATCTCTAAATAAAGTTGTATGATAATTCTAAAGTTTATTGTGTTAGTATTTGAGGTAATATTTGTTTTCACTTGAGATTTTTATTATTGAACTAATCTTTAACTATATATTAGTAATAATTTTATTTCCTGGCTGATAATGCTTCATAATCACTACAATATTGTAGAACACATGATAAATGACACTTGTAATTTGGTAACTTAAGAAATTGAAAAAAAATATATAAGCCTCTGTTACTGCAATAAAAAAAGAATTAAAAAAAAAGAAATCGAAGACCTCAAGAAGGTAAACAAAATGTAACCAAGCTGTTAGGTTACAGTTTTATGTTTGTGCTTGTGTGTGTGTGTGTTTTGTAGATTCAAACCATTTAAGTACTAGATAGAGCGGAATTGCCCAGAAAACACATTAAGGAAGCCATTCATTGATTCAACCCAACAGTCATACACTCAACACATATTTACTGAATGCTTACTGTGTGTTAGAAATTGTTCATGGTACAGGAGATAAAGGGGTGAACAAGAGAAACATCATTCCTTCTCTCAAGTTGTTCATAGTTTAGTTGGGAAAGCAAATAAGTAAAATCACAATTATAGGGAATGTGATACGTGATATGTATTACGTAAAGAGGAGACGGTATAGAATTGGAGTTAAGTGTTCTGGCTCTGGAGTCTGGCTGTCTTGCTGGACATCCCTGGTTTTACCAGCTATATGACCTGACCAAAAATATTTAATGTGTCTCAGCCTTAGTTTTCTCACATGTACAACGATGATAATAATAATAGCCCTCTCATAGGATTGTTTTGAAAATTAAGTGGAATAATCAATTTAAAGCACTGGATGCAAAGCACTTAGGCTGAAAGTGGGTAGTTATAGGATTGGAACTTCCTTCCAAAGTTGACAGCATTTGCAAAAGTATGCATACATTTTGAGAACTTAAAATTGTTTAGTATGGTGGGTATACAGCCATAGAAGTTAATGACCTTGCAAAAACAGTGGACATGTATATCAGGATCTTGGTTGACTTCCCACTGAGTATATTCAGTAGATAGTAAGATATGGGTCTGAAGTACAGTGGAAAGATTTGGGGGTCATCAGCATATAATTGATAGTTGAAGTCATGGGTGTCGATGATGGATAAGGAAGCCATTCAAGGAGTTTCAGCTCTGGAATTATGTGATTAGTGTTATAAATATATCACTCTTATAACAGAGACGAGGGTACGTTTAGGATGAGTGATGGGGATGCTTCTCTGAGACTGATGGCAGAAAGAAATAGAAGTCATTAGGAATATGAGATTTTTACTTAAAAAGCATACTAACATGATTTCTCTGAATAATGCATTATAACACGAAAAAATAGAGTAATGAGGATAATTTTGTAAATAATCATGCAAAATGTAAACAATAATTGTACTATTTGCTTCAAAGTTATCACCTTAAGAAATCTTACACTGCTATAGCAAGAAGCGCATTTTTTGATATATATTAATATGATTTTTTTGCTTTTCCTTGTACTGATCTCCCTCTTATTCTAAAAGAGGCACACGTGTCTGGTGAGGTTTAGGATAATTACAGCGGAAATCCAAAGACATAACTAGTTAATATGTTTCTAATATTCACGATAGATTAGATTGAGCCCCTAATGTGTGAAATTTTAGGACTAAATTGAAGGAGCAATTTTCCTCTTAAAAGCCAGGCTCTGTTGAGAGGGAAGATTTTCTATCCTCTCATCTCTTTGCTCTGCTTATTTATATGGGAGATTTTGTTTTTAAATAGAGTAGAGCAGAAGACTTTTGGATTGGAATAGGGATTTGAGGGGGAATTGAAGAGAATAATGACAGAAGAAGCTGTCATGATAACTGAAGATTGAACTCTTAGTGTAGGAAATGTTGAGACTGAAGTTGAAAGTGCTGTTTTCATGAGACGTGGTAAAACTTTCTGTCCTGGTTGATGTTTTCATAAAAACATGGTGAAACTCGATGCATTGGAGGCCGGGTATAAAAGAGTGACAGAGACTTGAGAAGATTCCCTTTACCGAGAAAGAAATGTTTTACTCCTTTCTCTTTGATCAATGGACTATGAATAACTTAAAATTTTGATCTCTGCCATATCTGGACAAATATAGACTTCACCTTGTGTAGTCCAGGCTTCACAAGTTCTGTCAGGGAGCCCGGAAAGTTGGCCAAGATATCAAGATGGTATGTGAAGTGGAATATTACTTAATCGTTTAGCAAATATAAGTATTGTACCCCGGTATTCAACTGTCTTGCAGTCCAGGTGTGCTAATATTGTTTTAGCAATATATCTAACAGGATGGACAGCTCTGCACCAGCTCTGGTTTTCACAAGTTCAACATGCTAGGCATATCATGATTTACATAGGTAGTCTTTGTTTTTGTGGGAGTTTGAGGAGGGCACACAGCAATCCACTAAAAATTCATATTAGACATTTCATTTTTTCAAAAGCCCTTCTTGGCAAAGCTGCCTATGTGATTCTGTACTTTTTAATTCCTTACATATTGGGAAGCTTCTGTCTCCTGTCTTTCTTGGATTAAGTATACCCATATCACCTTCAAATACTTTATCCTTTGATTATACATCTTTATAGGAGTGTGTCCACGTGCTCAAATAAAAAGTGTCTCACATTTATCTGGACCCACTTACCTTAGAAATTCTTTTAAGGAACCAAATTTTGTACTTCAGTAACCTTTTTGGGGATTCACTCTCAACAGCTTTTCAATATATTTCTTCCTAATGGTGAATTTTGATATTACATGTTAAATGAATAAAATGTTGTACCTTCACTATATTATTATTTAAATGATTCTATGATATTAAATATATTTGTTTAAAAATGAGTTTGGAAATTTTTGAATCAAAGTATTGCTTAAATTCCAAATATTTGGGGGATTTTTTTTTCCAGATATTCTTTTGTTGTTGATTTCAAATTTAGTTCCTTGATGGTCAGAGAATATACTCTGTAGATTTCAATCTTTTAAAAATGTATTAGACTCATTTGATAGCTGAGCATGTGGTCTATCTTATTGAAAGTTCCATGTGCACTTGAAAATAATGTATTCTACTGTGGTCTATAAATGCCATTTAGGTCAATTTGGCTGTCAGTGTTCTTTGAATCTTTTCTATATCTATTGATTTTTGGTCTACTTTATTCCATCAATCACACAGAGATAACTATTGCAGTCTTCAAGTATAATTCTGTATTAGTCTGTTTTTCTTTTCAATTCTGTTCATTTTTGCCTCTTGTATTTTGAAGCTCTACTGTTAGTTTCACACACATTTAGTATTGTTGTGACTTCTTGATGAATTGACCCCTTGAAATGTTCTTCTTTATTACTGGTAATATTCCTTGTTTTGATGTTTCCTTTGTCTGATATTAATATAGTCTGTCTAGCTGTATTATGATTATTCCTTTCATTACTTGTTTTTTCTATTTCATAAGCTATCTGTGTCTTTACATTTAAAGTGAATTTTTTGAGGAAAGCATATAATTGGGTCTTTTTTATCAAGTTGACCTAAACTTAATAGAATTGTTGTTATGTTGGTTTAAATCAATTATCTTGTTATTTGCTTTCAATTTGCCCATCCCTCTTTTCAATTTCTTTTGTATTAATAGTTTTTATAATGATTTTTTATATTTTTTATTTGTTTCAGGAATTAAGGAAACCTCTGAGAAATCATTAGCTGACCACTAAGCTAGCTAAACAGAGACTATAGTGACCACAAATGACAAAGAATACAGAATTTATAAAACTGGTTCAGGAAAGTAACTAAACAAAACAACAATAAGAACAACAACAACAACTCAACAACAAACACTGGGGAGGGGAGAGAATCTTATTTCCAGATTTAATACCTTATATTATTAAAAGTGTCAAGTTTTCAACAACAAAAAAATAAGACACGCACAGAAACAAGACAGTATGGCTCATACACAGGATATAAGAAACATTCAATAGAAATCGTCCCAGAGGAAACCCAGACATTGAATTTACTAGACAAAGACTTTAAATCAGTTTTTAAAATATGATCAAAGAACTAAAGAAACCATGTCTAGAAAACTACACAAAAGTATGAGAAGCATGTCTCACCAAATAGAGAATATCAATAAAGACAAACTATATCCCCCCTACCAACAAAAACCTAAATAAAAATTCTGCAGTTGAAAAGTACAATAAGTGAAATGAAAAATTTGCTAGCAGGAACCAACATCAGATTTGAGGAGATAAAACAAAGTATTAGTGAACTTGAGATAGGTCAATTGAAACTAGTGAGTCTGAAGAACTGAAAAAAAAAGAATGAGAAAAAAAACACAGCCTTAGAGACTTGTGCAACATAATCAAGCATATCAACATATGCATAAGGGGAGTCACAGAAGACAAGGAGAAAGAAAAAGGGTAAGAAAGAACATTTGAAAACTGTCCTTGAAAAATTAAGGAGAAATTAAGACATTCCCACATGAACAAAAACCGAGAGAGTTAGTCCCTTGCTAATACTGTTTCAGCAATATATCTAATAGGATGTGTAGCTCAGTACCAGCTCTGATTTTCACAAGTTCAAGTGTACTATGCATATCATGATTCACATAGGTTGTCTTTATTTTTGTGGAAATTTGAAGAGGGTGCACAGCAATCCACTAAAAATTTCTTAAGGTCTTCAATTTCTAAAGTTATCAAATTACAAGAAAGTGTCATTTAGTATGTGTTCTCTAATATTTCCTACAGGAAATAATAAATGGAGTCTTTCAGGTTGAAATGAGAACACTAAACAATAACTCAAATCTACATGAAGGAATAGATAGACCAATTGAAGGTAACCACACAGGTTAATATAAGACAGTATAATGTGTGTTTTGTTTGTAACTCTTTTTTCTCCTATCTTAATTATATTTAAAAGCCAACTACATAAAATAATAATTATAAAACTGTGTTTTAGAGCATAGCATTTACATACGTGTAGTTTGTATGACAATAACAACACAAAGGAGGAAGGAGAAAATGGAATCATAAAGAAGCAACATTTTGTACACTATTGAAACTAAGGTAATATTAAGCTGAATTAGATTATTATAAATTAAGATGTTAAATGTCATCCCCAGGGTCACCACTAAGAAAATTAATAAAATAAGTTATAGTAAAAGAAGTGATGAGGCAATTAAAATCACATGCTAGAAAATATCTGTTTAACACACAAAGAGGCAGTAAGGGAGCAATAGAGAGAAAAAAAGACAAAAGAAAACAAATGGGAAAATGATGCATTTATATCCTACCTGATTAATAATTACATTAAATGTAAATGTATTAAATGCTCCAATTAAATGGCTGAGATTGATAGAATAGATTTAAAAAGATGATCCAAGTATATGTTGTCTACAAGAGACACACGTTTCAAAGGCACAAATAGGTCAGAAGTAACAGAATATCAAAAGATAAACTATGTAAATGGTAATTAGGAGAGAGCTAGAGTCACTATATTAATATCAAACAAAATAGAGTGTACTGGATTGAATAGTGTCCCCCTGAAATTCATGTCCAATTGAAATTTGTGAATGTGACCTTATTTGGAAATAGTGTCTTTGCAGACATAATCAAGTTATGATGAGACTATACCAGATTAGAGTGGGCCCTAATTCAATGACTGGTATCATTTTAAGAAGAAGGAAAGTTGGACAGAGACAGTAAGGCAGAAAAAAAGTCATGTGATGACAAAGACAAAAATTGGAGTGATGCACATACAAGCCAGGGTAAGTAAAGAATTGGCAGGAACCGCCAGAAGCTAGGAATAGGCAAATGGCCTTGCTGACACTTTGATTTTAAACTTCTAACCTCCAGAACTATGAAAGAATAAATTTGTACTATTTTAAGCCACATAATTTGTAGCAATTTATTATGGCAGCCTTAGGAAGCTAATATAGACTTTAAGACAAAAATTATTACTAGAGACAGAAGAATATTTTATAATATTAAAAGGATCAATCCATCCAAAATTATAACAATTATAAACATATATGCATCTAAACTGGATGAACTGAACTGAAGAACTGAAGGGAGAAATAGACAACTCAATAATAGTAGTTGGATTTCAATAACCCACTTTCAATAATAGATAGAACAACTAGACATATGATCAAAAAAGGAAATAGAAGACGTGAACAACATTCTAAATGAACTAGACCCAACAGACATATATAGAACACTCCACCCAATGAGAGAAGAATATCTGTTCTTCTCAATTAATGTAATACATCATATTAATGTAGTATAAAACAAAACACACATGATCATCTCCATAGGTACAAAAAAGTACTCACAATTCAACACCCACCCGTGATAAAATGCTCAACAAACTGGGAATACAAAGGAAGTTCCTCAACATGGTAAAGGGCATTTATGAAAAACTCACAGCTAACTTCAGACTTAATGGTGAAAAAATGAATATTTTCCCCCAAGATCAGAAAGAAGACAGGGATGTCTGCTTCCACCAGTTCTATTCAACATTGTACTGGAGGTTTTAACCAGGACAATTAGTAAAGACAAAGAAATAAAAGGCATTAATATAGAAAAGGAAGAAGTAAAATTATCCGTATTTGCAGGTGACATGATCTTGTACTTGCAAAATCCTAAGAAATCCACTACAAAAAAATTATTGACGCAATAAATAAGTTGAGCAAGATTGCAGACTATGAGATCAATATACAAAATTCAATTATATTTCTATACGCTGTCAATGAACAATCTGAATATAAACTTAAGAAATCAAATTTGTTTACATTAGCATCCAAAAGAATCAAATTCTTGAGCATAAATTTAAGAAAAGCAGTAGAAGACTTGTATACTGAAATCTACAAAACATCATTGGAAGAAATGAAAGATCTAAATAAATGGAGACATCTTGTGTTCATGAATTGGAAGTTTCAGTGTTGTTAAGATGGTAATGTTCCCCAAATTGATCTGTAGGTTAAACACAATCCTGCCCAAATACTAGTTGACATTTTTGCAAAAATCAACAAGCAGGTCCTAAAAAATTTAATATGAAAATTCAACCAACCCAGAACAGCCAAAATAATCTTGAAAAAGAGCAAAGTTGGAGAACTCACATTTTCTTACTTCCAAACTTACTACAAGACCAGCCCTGGTGGCCTAGTGGTTAAGTTCAGCATGCTCTGCTTTGGCAGCTCAGGTTTGGTTCCCAGGCATGGACCTAAACCACTCGTCAGTGGCCATGCTGTGGTGGCAGCTCACATACATAAAGAGGACGATTGGCAACAGATGTTAGCTCAGGGTAAATCTTCCTCAGCAAACAAAAAAACCCCAAACTTACTACAGAACTACAGTAATCAAAACTATGTGATACTGGCATTAGGATAAACACATAGAACAAAGGAATAGAATTGAAATTCCATAAATAAATGTATATTTCTAAGGTCAATAAATTTTCCATAAGATTGCTAAGACTATTCAATGGGGAAAGAATACATTATTGAACAAAGGATGCTGATACAGCTGTATATCCATATGCAAAAGAAAGAAGTTGGAACGCTTCCTCACACTATATACAAAAATTAACTCAAAAATGAATCCAAGATGTAAATATAAGGGTTAAAACTATAAAACCCTTAAGTGAAAACATAGAGATAAATCTTCATGAGTTTGGATTTGATAATGGATTCTTAGATATGACTCCAAAAGTATAAGCAGCATAAGAAAAAAATAGACAAATTGGACTTCATCAAAATGAACAAGTTTTGTGCTTCAACAGACACTATTAAGTAAGTGAAGAGAAAACCCACAGAATGAGAGAAAATATCTGCAAATCATATATCTGATAGAGGTCTAGTATCCAGAATATATCAAGAACGTTTAAAATGTGACAGCAAAAACACAAACAACCCAATTAAAAATGGGCAAAAGCCCTGAATATATAGTTCTCCAAAGAAGATATACAAATGACCAATAGGCACATGAAAAGGTGCTCAACATTATTAGACATTAAAAAGATATAAATCAAAATCACAGTGAGATACCACTTCACACTCACTAGGATGGCTAGAATCAAGAAGACAGATAATAAGAAATGTTGTCAAGGATGTGGAGAAATCGGAACCCTCATACATTCTTGATGGGAATGTAAAATGTTGCAGCCACTTTAGAAAACAGTTTGATAGTTCCTCAAAAAGTTAAACATAGAGTTGCCATATGAGTTAGGAGTTCCATGGCTAGGTATGTACCCAAGAAAATAGAAAACATATATCGACAAAAAATGTTATACATGAATGATTATAGTAGCATTTTCCATAATAGCCATGAAGTGGAAACAACTGAAATGTCCATCAACTAATGAATAGATAAACAAAATATGATATTTCCATACAATGAAATACTATTCTTCCATAAAAAGGAATTAAGTACTGATTTATGCTACAACATGGATGAACCTTGGAAACATAATACCAAGTGAAGGAAGCCAGATAAAAAAGGGCACATATTATATGCTTCTATTTATATGACCAAAATGACTAAACCCATAGAGAGAGAAAGTAGATTATTGATGTCCAGGGGCTGGGGGGATATTGGAGTACAGAGTGACTGCTAATGTATATGGGATATGTTTTAGGAGTGTTGAAAACGTTCTGAAATTAGGTAGGGATGATCATTGCACAATTTTGTGAATATACTAAAATCACTGAACAATATACTTTAAAAGAGTGAATTCTGGAGTGAGTTCAGCAACATGGCAGAGTGAGTCATTATGTTTGTCTCTCCCCTCTAAGTTACAACCAAACGGACATCCATTGACTAACAGAGGGTTTCCTACACAGCATAACAGGATGCCTGAGAAATCCATGCAGCTATACATCTGAAGGTGGGTAGACTGACCCCTGTGAAGCAGTGGAACTAGGGGAGTGGCCCCCTCACCAGCAACAGCGATCCAGGATGTGGATCCTCATGCAGTGGCCAGTGCAACTGTGAGTGGAGGTGAGGGTAGCCAGGCCCACGTGTGAAAGCCTGCTGAGTGGTGGCAGACCTGCCCATGGAAGTGTGTCCAGCCGAGTGGTGGCAGGACTGCCTGTGTGAACTCAGAGTGGCCTGACCAGCACAACTATGAGATGATGCCCACTGCCCAGCAGTGGCAGGTGGAATCTGACCAGAAGCATCAGGAACTACAGCAGAACTGGCAACCCAGCCCCCAGTGGTGGCAACCCTGACACCAGCTCCACCAGCAGTAGAGGGCGTATACAAGTCCCTGGGACCCCAGACCCCCACCAGTGACAACCAGTGGCAACACCTGTGAATGCAGCACCCCTGGCTGTGGTACAATGAGCACTGCAAGCAACCCAGGAACAGCAGCACAGGTGGTGCATGAGACAACAGTAACCAAGCATACAGAAAGCCAGTGGAGGAACATGAGACCTAGGTGACCAGAACCAAAGCAACCAAAGTTGTACCCAAATAAGAAAAGGTGATTACTACCACAAATGCACCAGCAGAGGATCAATTCATCAAACACCTCGAAGAGCTACAGTAACACTGCAGAACAGAAGGAAATGACAACTCTCAAGAAACCAAACCTGAAGTTACAGAAGATTAAAATCTAACTGACAGAGAATTCAAAATAGCTGTCATAAAGAAACTCAATGAAGGGCCGGCCCTATGGCTGAGTGGTTAAGTTTGCATGCTCCACTTCGGCGGCCCAGGGTTCAGATCCTGGGCGTGGACATGGCACTGCTCATCAGGCCATGTTGAGGCAGCATCTCACATGCCACAACTAGAAGGGCCTACAACTAAAATATACAACTATGTACTGGGGGGATTTGGGGAGAAAAAAGCAGGGAAAAAAAAGAAGATTGGCAACAGTTGTTAGCTCAGGTGCCAATCTTTAAAAAACTAATTAAACTCAATGAGTTACAAGAATACTCATAAAGACAGTTCTCTGAGCTCAGGAATAACATTAATGAACTGAAGGAATACTTCACCAAAGAGACTGAAGCTCTAAAAAAAGCCCAGAAATTCTGGATATGAAGAACACAATGAGTGAGATAAAAAATAATGCAGAAAGCATACAAAAATAGAGCAGAGCTTATGGAAGATGGAATTAGTGAGCTCAAAGATAGAAACCTAGAAATACTTCAGGTGGAGGAGGAGAGAGAACTAAGATTTTTAAAAATGAAGAAATTCTTCAAGAAATATTTGAGTCAATTAGGAAAAGTAACATAAGGATTACAGGCATCCCAAAAGGAGAAGAGCGGGAGAAAGGAGCAGAGAGCTTATTCAAAGAAATAATAGCTGAGAAATTCCCAAACCCAGGGAGGGAACTGGACATGCAAGTACATAAAGCTAAAATAACTCCTAATTACCTCACTGCAAAAAGACCTTCTCCAAGGCATATAATATTAAAACTGTCAAAAGTCAATGACAAAGAAAGAATATTAAGGGCAGCCAGAGAGAAGAAAATAACTTCCAAAGGAAATGCTATCGGGCTTTCAGTAGATTTCTTAGCAGAAACTTTACAGGCTAGAAGAGAGTGGAATGACATACTCGAAATATTGAAAGACAAAACCTATCACCCAAGAATAGTCAATTCTGTGAAATTATCCTTCAGATATGATGGAGAAATAAAAGCTTTCTCAGACAAACAAACTCTGAAGGAGTTCATCACCACTAGACCTGCTTTACAAGAAATGATGAAGGGAGCCCTCCCACTTGAAAAAAAATGGAAAAGGTTTATAAAGCTTTGAGCAAGGAAAAAAACAGAAAGAAAAAATCAGAAAATTCACCTTTAAATCAGAATAGGTTAGCAAACAATTACAACATAAAAGATAAAGGGAAAGAAAGCATTAAAAATAACTGTAAACACTTCAATTTGGTCAGAAACTCACAACACAGAAAAGAATAATTTGTGAAAACAAAAACATAGAAGGGGAAGAAATAAGGGATGGAACGTGCTTAGGCTAATGGAGATAAGAGACTGTCAGAAAATGGACTATCTCAGCTAAGAGATCTTTTTGTGTGTGTGAGGAAGATTGGCCCTGAGCTAACATCTGTGCCAATCTTCCTCTATTTTATGTGGAGTGCCACCACAGTGTGGCTTTCCAAGCAGTGCTAGGTCCACGCCTGGGATCTGAGCCCACAAACTCTGGGCCACCAAAGTGGAGCATGCGAACTTAACCACTACGCAACCAGGCCGGCCCCTCATCTATGAGATCTATTAAACAAACCTCATGGTAACCACTAAAGAAAAAATCAGATCAAAGCAACAAATCATAAATTAAGATAAAACTGAGAAAAACCATCACAGAGAACCACCAAACTGAAATTGCAGTCAGAAATACAAGGGAAAACAAACAACAGAAATATAGAATTACCAGAAAACAAAACATAAAATGGCAGTCTTAAGCTCTCATGTATCAATGATCTCTCTAAATGTAAATGGATTGAGTTCTCCAATCAAAAGGCAAAGAGTGGCTGGATGGATTAAAAAACAAGACCCAACAATATGCTGCCTCCAGGAAACACATCTCAGCTCTAAAGACAAACATAGGATCAGAATGAAGGGATGGAAGATGATACTCCAAGCAAGGAAAGCAGGTGTAGCCACACTTATGTCAGACAAAGCAGACTTCAAGATACAAGAGATAATAATAGAAAAATATGGGCATTATATAATGATAAAAGAGACATTCTGCCAAGAAGACATAACACTTATGAATATATATGCACCTAACACAGGAACACCAAAATGTATAAAGCGATTATTAACAGACCTAAAGGGAGAAATTGACAACAACACAATAATAGTAGGGGACCTTAAGATAGAGCTTATGTCAATGGATAGATCATCCAGACAGAAAGTCAACAAGAAAAAAGTGGCCTTAAATTAAACACTAGACCAGATGGACTTAATAGATATATATAGAACATTCCATCCCAAAACAGCAGGATACAGATTCTTCTCAAGTGCACATGGAATGTTCTAAAAGGTAGACCATATATTTGGAAACAAAGCAAACCTCAACAAATTTAAGAAGATTTAAATCATATTAAGCATCTTTTCCAACCTCAATGGTAGGAAACTAGAAATCGACTACAAGAAAAAAGCTGGAAACATCACAAATATGTGGAGACTAAACAGCATGCTACTGAACAACTATTGGGCCAACAAAGAAATCAAAGGAGAAATCAACAAATGCCTGTAAACAAATGAAAATGAAATCACAACATAGCAACTCTTATAGGATGCAGCAGAAGCAGTAGTAAGAGGGAAATTTCTTGCAGTACAGGCCTACCTCAAGAAACAAGAAAAATCTCAAATAAAAATCTTACTCTAATAATGAAAAGAACTAGGAAAAGCAAAGCCCAAAGTCAATAAAAAGAAGAAAATAATAAATATCACAGCAGAAATAAATGAGATAGAGTTTAAAAAAACAATAGAAAGGACCAATGAAACTAAGAGCTGGTTCTTTGAAAAGATAAACAAAATTGATAAATCCTTAGCCAGACTCAGTAAGAAATAAAGAGAGAGAGCTCACATAAATAAAATCAGAAATGAAAGAGGAGAAATTACAACAGACACCACAGAAATATGAAAGATTATAAGAGACTACTATGTAAAGCTGTACACCAACCAACTGGATAACCTAGAAGAAATGGATAAATTCTCTGATTCATATAATCTCCCTAAACTGGATCAAGAAGAAATAGAGAATCTGAATAGGCCAATTATGAGCAAAGAGATTAAAACAGTAATCAGAAACCTCTCAAAAAACAAAAGTCCAGGACCAGACTGCTTCACTAGTGAATTCTGTCAAACACTCAAAGAAGACTTAACATCTCTCGTTCTCAAAATCTTCCAAAAAGTTGAGGAGGAGGGGAAGCTTTCTAACTCATTCTATGAAACCAATATTACCCTGATAACAAAACCAGACAGGGACAACACAAAAATGGACATTACAGGCCAATCGCTGATGAACATAGATTCAAAAATCCTCCAGAAAATGTTAGCAAATCAAATGCAACAATAAATTAAAAGGATAATACTCTACGACCAAGTGGGATTTATTTCAGGGATGCAGGGATGGTTCAACATCCACAAATCAATCAATGTCATACATCACATTAACAAAATGAAGACTAAAAATCACATGATCATCTCAATACATGCAGAGAAAGCATTTGACAAGATCCAACATCCATTTATTATAAAAACTCTCAATAAAATGGGTATATAAGGAAAGTATGTAAACATAATAAAGGCCATTTATGACAAACCCATGGCCAACATCATACTCAATGGAGGAAAACTGAAAGCCACCCTCTGAGAACAGGAACAAGAGAAAGATGCCCACTCTTGCCACTCTTATTCAACATAGTACTGGAAGTTTTAGCCAGTGCAATTAGACAAGGAAAAGAAATAAAAAGGATCCAAACTGAAAAGGAAGAAGTGAAACTCTCACTATTTGCAGATGACATGATTCTATATATAGAAAACCCTAAATAATCCACAAAAGAAATACTCAAAATAATCAACAAATACAGTAAAGTTGTAGGATACAAAATCAAAATACATTTCTGTATACCAACAATGAACTAGCAGAAAGTGAAGTCAGGAAAACAATCCCATTTTCAATCTCAACAAAAAGAACAAAATACCTAGGAATAAATTTAAGGAGTTGAAAGACCTATACACTGAACACAATAAGACATTATTGAAAGAAATTGAAGAAGACATAAAGAAATGGAAAGATATTTTATGGTCATGGATTGGAAGAATAAACATAGTTAAAATGTCCATATTACTTAAAGCAATCTACAGATTCAATGCAACCCCAATCCCTACGACATTCTTCACGGAAATAGAACAAAAAATCCTAAAATTTATGTGGAACAACAAAAGACTGAAAATAGCCAAAACAATCCTGAGAGAAAAGAACAAAGTTGGAGGTATCACACTCTCTGAATTTAAATTATACTACAAAGCTATAGTAGTCAAAACACCATGGTACTGGCAGAAAAACAGACACACAGATCAATGGAACAGCACCAAGAGCCCAGAAATAAAACCACAAATCTATGGACAGCTGATCTTTGACAAATGAGCCAAGAACATACAATGGAGAAAGGAAAGTCCTTTCAATAAGAAGTGTTCGGAAAACTGCACAGCCACACAAAAATTAACTCAAGATGGATTAAAGACTTGAATGTAGGACCTGAAATCATAAAACTCTTAGAAGAAAACATAGGCAATACACTCTTTGACATTGGTCTTAGCAGTATCTTTTTGAATACCATGTCTACTCAGGCAAGGGAAACAAAAGAAAAAATAAACAACTGGGAAATCAAAGTAAAAAGCTTCTGCACAGCAAAGGAAACCATGAACAAAACGAAATGACTACCCACAAAGCAGGAGAAAATATTTGCAAATCACATATCCAACAAAGGGTTAATTTCCATAATATATAAGGAACTCATCCAACTCAACAACAAAAAAATGAACAACCCAATCAAAAAATGGGCAGAGGATGTGAACAAATATTTTTCCAAAGAAGATAAACAGCCAACAGGCACATGAAAAGATGTTCAACATCATTAATTATTAGGGAAATGCAAATCAAAGCTACAACGAGGTATCACCTCACATTGGTCAGAATGGCTATAATTAACAAGACAAGAAATAACAACTGTTAGAGAGGATGTGAAGAAAAGAAGAAAAAGGAACCTTCATACACTGCTGGTAGGAATGCAAACTGGTGCAGCCACTATGGAAAACAGTATGGAGATTTCCCAAAAAATTTAAAATAGAAATACCATGTAGTCCAGCTCTCCCACTGCTGCATATTTATCCAAAGAACATGAAATCAACAGTTCAAAGAGATTTATGCACCCCTATGTTCATCACAGCATTATTCACAACAGTCAAGATGTGGAAGCAACACAAGTGCCCAAAAATGGATGAATGGATAAATAAGATGTGGGGTATATATACAATGGAATACTACACAGCCATTAAAAAAGAGAAAATTGTGCCATTTGTGACAACATGGGTGGACCTTGAGGGTATTATGCTAAGCAAAATAAGTTGGTCAGAGAAAGACAAATACCATATGATTTCACTCATTTGTGGAAGATAAGCACATAGATAAGGAGAAAAGACTAGTGGTTACCAGAGGAGGAGGAGGTGGGGGAAGGGTGAAAGGAGTAAAGGGGCACATATGTATGGTGGTGGATAAAACTAGACTACTGGTTCTGAACACAATGCAGTCTATACAGAAACTGAAATATAATAATGTGCACCTGAAATTTACACACTGTTACAAGCCAATATGATCTCAATAAAGAAGAGAACATGCTTACAAGAAAGGTTAGGAAGTTATAAGAGACAAAGGGTGAATCCTATGGTGTGTGAATTATAGTTCTATTTTATTATTTTTCCAGTTTTATTAAGATATAATTGGCATATAACATTGTAACGTTTAAGGTGTAGATCAAAATGATTTGATATATGCATGTATGATGAAATGATTACCATAATAAACTTAGTTAACATCCATCACCTCATATAGTTACAATTTTTTTCCTTATGATGAGAACTTTTAAGAACTACTCTTTCAGCAATTTTCAAATATACAATACAGTATCGTTAGCTATAATCACCATGCTGTATGTTTTATCTCAAGAACTCATTTATCTTATAACTGGAAATTTGTACCTAGTTCAATTTTAAAGAGCAAAAAAATATATATCAATGACAGAATCTTTTTGGCTAGTATACAAATTTTCACTGTGCCTTCTTTCAACCTTGCCATGTATTTGAACATTTTTAAAATGAAATTTTGGGAAGGAAGCAGTTTCAAATCTCTGTTCATAGATGTTGGGTTTCCTGGCTTTGGACTTTATTGTAGGATGATCCCACCAGGTCATTTCATTTGGGAGCCAACAATGTCAGTATTATTGGATTTTTCATCCTGTGTTCCTCAGATTCCCAGAGAAAACCCTCTCATCTCCCAACAGGAAGATTTCCAGCATTCTGGTTGCCCACTGGAGGAAATGAGTTAGAGTTCTCAGCCTTCTATTTTCAGTATGATATTAAGTACAATATTCCTTTCCTGTCTTCAATTCTGCACATGTTCCCTAATCCAGAAACCCTCTCTTTTTTTTTAACCTTTTCCCATATGGTGAGAGTAGCTGCTGACCGTCTACATTAAGTGCGAGAAGAGATTTGCAGAATCTTAGTGTGTCTAAACAGATTTCCAATTAATTCTACTTATTTATCTCTTCCCTTTCACCCTAACTTCCAGAATAATCTGGTGTCACCGATTTGAAACTTTTGGGGAATCTTCTGTGGGTGTTAGTGGTAGAGTGCCTGGCACATTGTAAGTGCTCCTTAAGTATTTATTGAAGTAAATTGACTGATAACATTTTAGTCACTTATTAAATTGTATTTTATACTCAGCCAGAACTTCATGCATGTACAAGCATTAGTTGATGTGCCTACAGGTGATGGTCATCCCTAGGTTTTACCTGAAAGCCAGGAGCAGCAATATTTGTTTTTCTCTTCCTGTCTTAGGCCCCACATAGAACCTGAGGTGCTTCACATAGCACTTTACATATGAGGTCACAAAATCCAAATTATTGACATTATTTAGCTTTAAAGATAAGTGAAGACTGGCTGGGAGATGTGGCTCTTGTCTTGCACTGGGGCCGATCTGCTAAGACTCCTATTGTGTCAGCCTTATTATTGCGTATGAAGAAATAGTTTCTCAGACAGATTGTTTCCCTCAGGCAGAAAGCATCCAGGAAATTAATTTGCTCTCCATCTCTATGTTCTTGGTCAATAGTCACCAAAATTTTGATGGTACACCATTTTCAGTAAAATAATTTGGATCATGAAATCCCATGAATTCCAGCATATGTATATTACTGTATGAGTAAAATATATTTATAGTAAAACATGAACAAGACATTGAGATTTTTAGAGGATGGGTTAAAAATATACATAGACATTCTAAATTATTTTTCCAAACCTCAATAGATCATCTTGGGGATGAGTCCCCCTCCCTCTCGGGGAATGTGTACCTCATTGGTGTACATTGGACTAGAAAGCAAAATGTTTCTCAATCTGTGATCTAAAGACCACTCGTGTCAGAATCACCTGAGATACCTTTGAAAATAGTTTTGTGCCCTTCACTTGCCTACTTAATCAGAAACTTTAAGGGTAGTATCCTAAGATCTTCATTTTAACTAGATCCACAGGCCCAGGAGATTTTTAGGAGCACTGAAGATTTAAAACCATTGACTTAGAGCAGTGTTTCTCAAAATTGGTTGATAATAGCAAGAATTAGTGTGCTTGAAATACAGATTCTTATTTGCCCCCACAACACATACTGAATCTAAAATATGGGTAAGGACATTGAAATCTTAATAACAGTCATGTGCAGCATAAGGATGGTTCAGTCAATGATGGACCGCATATACAATGGTGGTCCCATAAGATTAGTACCATAGAGCCTAGGTGTGTGGTAGGCTATACCATCTAGTTCTGTGTAAGTACATGCTATCATGTTCACACAATGACGAATTCGGCTAATGATGCATTTCTCAGAACATACCCCTGATGTTAAGCTACGCACAACTGTATTAAAAAGTGTCCACAGGTATTTTTTTTTAGTAAGACATTGTACACATTTGCTAGGGCTGCCATAACAAAATATCACAGACTAAGTGGCTTAAACAACAGAAATTTATTTTCTCACAGTTCTGGAGGCTAGAAGTCCAAGGTCAAGGTGTAGGCAGGTTTGGATCTTCTCAGGCCTTTCTTCTTGGCTTGCGGATGGCAACCTTCGAGCTGTGTCCTCACGTGGTCTTTTCTCTGTGTGTGCTCGTGCCTGATGTCTCTCTGTGTGTCCAAATTTCCTCTTCTTATAAGGATACAAGTCAGATTGGATTGGGGCCACCCTTATGGCCTCATTTTAGCTTAATCACCTCTTTAAAGGCCCTATTTCCAAATACACTCATGTTCAGAAGAACTGAGGGGTGCAGCTTCCACATATGGATTTTGGAGGGGGACACAATTCAGCCCATAATAGACATGCCAACTAAATGTAATGTAGTATTCTAGATGGGATCCTGGAAAAGAAAAAAGACATTGGGTAAAAATGTAAAAAAATCTGAATAAAATATGAACTTTAGTTAATAATGATGTGTCAGTGTTGTTTCATTAATTGTAACAAATGTACTATACTGACCTAAGATGTTAGTAACAGGGAAAACTAGTTGGGAGTTTGAGAAATCCTGGTAGACAAGAGTCTCTCCTCTGGTATTTACTAGCTATGTTATCAGACAAGTCCTTTAATTTCTCTAATCTTTAGTTTTATCATTTGAAAATGGAAATACTAAGAGTCCTATATATCTTATAAGATTTTTAGAATTTAAAATGAATAATGTAGGTTTAGACACTTTGTAATCTGTACATTCTGATAAATATAGATGCATTTTTAAAATAAACTTTTTATTTTACAACTGTTTTAGATTTACAGAAAAACTGTACAGTACAATTTTTTAATATATTAATGCCCAATTTCTCCTATTATTATCTCACATCAGTATGGTACATTTGTTATAATTAATGAACCGATATTGATATATTGTTATTTATTCACATTTCCTTAGTTTTTACCTAATGTCCTTTTTCTTTTCCAGGATCTCATCTAGATTGCTACATTGCATTTAGATATCATGTTTCCTTAAGCTCCTGTTTTTATTTTTTTTAAAGATTGGCACCTGAGCTACAACTGTTGCCAAGCTTTTTTTTTTTCTGCTTTTTTCTCCCCAAATCCACCCAGTACATAGTTATATATTTTAGTTGTGGGTCCTTCTAGTTGTGGCATGTGGGATGCCGCCTCAGCATGGCCTGATGAGCGGTGCCATGTCTGCGACCAGGATCCGAACCAGCGAAAACCCCTGCCACCGAAGCGGAGAGCGCGAACTCAACCACTCGGCCACCGGGCCGGCCCCCTTAAGCTCCTCTTGATTGTGACAATTTAGACGCGGTTCTAAGAGATTTTCTGCATATGTGCAAATTTACCTTTCTTTTGACACTCGTAGTGTCTTAGAACTAAACCAGCACATTCTGAGTACATTTATAGACCATATGAGATACTATGGGATATTATTTCCCAAGTTTGGCTGAAACATGAGGAGAGGTTTTTGAAACACAAATCCCTGGTCCCCACACAGCCCTAGTAAATGATTATCTCCTGGGCTGAGTGGGGCCCAGGAATTCTATTCTATTTATTTATTTATTTTTAAAAACAAATTCCCCTGGTGGTTGTGAGACTACTCATCCAGCACATGTTTGTAGATGAGCATTGGAGATTCACTGCTCTGGTGCATTTCAATTGTTTCTCGCATTTTTGATCTCTAAATGGCCAGGAGAGATCTGCTGAAGCATGCACTTTGCTTATGTTGGTAGAAGATTCTTGCTGGATAAAGGTAAAACTAGGTAATTCCTTCAATGCCTATGAACTGGACCTCCGTCAGTGCCTTCATAATCGGGTATCTGTTACATGATGAAGAAATAACTCAGTCTTCCAACTGACATCAGAAAGACACGTGGAATTCAAATCATGAATTGTGATAAGTGTTAGACAGAAAAGTGTTTTCTGTCCTTCAACAATAGTATGAAGTGGTAGGTAAGGCTATGGAAAAAAATTGTCTATTGTGGTGAGCAGGATGTTGCTGCATAGAGCCAAGAAAATAAAAGACTGTTCAGACAAGTTCCTATCCAACTTAATGCCAGACAATAAACACTGATGCACTGTCTATCCAAACTAGTCTTCAGACAAAATAAGATGTGTGTCAAGCAGCTTTGGCAAGTACAGACACATAAGACAAGCCTATCTAAACCAAAGGTCTCAGGGAGCTTCATCCTCAAGTCAGTCACAATCATTCCTTTTTGGGAGGCAATATGAATTTATATTTTGGAATATAATAATTTGAGCACCAGAGTCATTCTCCAAAGTATCTAGCCAAGAAAATAAATTCTTCTATGACACTATGCTATAATCATTTCTCTTCTTTCGTTTTCTTTCTCTTTCTTCATTTCTCAGTTTCTGTTTTTGTATTAAACATTCTAATGGAAATTTATTAATACGCAATTGTTAGGAGAGCTTGCCAATACTGGAATATCTATGATTGCTTCCTAGGACACTATGTTTCTGGTATCAAAGATCTCGCAAATCAAATCAATAAGTAGAATACTAATCTGTAAACATAAACTGAGAACTAATCGAGTTATTGGAAAGTGTGATGACTTTTCTACTCCCTATGTTTGGGTACGACTATCCGTTAGAGTATTTGCCTTGGGCTGTGTGCTGGTAAATTATCTATTCGCTCTAGAATCCTTGCCGTGTTCTGTATCAAAACAAACTGTCTTTTCTAGGTATCTTTGCCCTTTCCTCGGTGAGCAGATTGGGCAGATGTGAGGCACTGGAATATTGGAAGATGTGGGAAGGCAAGAAGACAAGATATTTATCTCCCTCTCTCTGCTTTCTCTAGCATCTCTAACAATGGCTGATTCTCCGTCCTGGCTCTTCACCTTCCGCTGCATTGTATTTTCCTCTATGGTCCAGTTCCAGCCTTGGTTCTAGGTCCTACAGTATGGTCCCAGCCTCTGGGCTCTGGTAATAGCTCTTTATCCTTGTCACTCCTTCGTAGGGATAAGCATGGCTTCTTGTCATTTGTAATATGAGTTGCCTTGCCTCCTCCTATTTGGCTTCTAAGCGTGTCCATGTTCTAACTAACAAATGCCAGTATTAAATTTCCTCTGTTTGAAAGATCCAGAGTGGTTCCTTTTTCCTGGTTGGACTGTAAGTGATATACTCAGATATCCTGTCTCTTGGATGAGGCTAGAGAAATAATGAAAAATTATCTCAGGATAACTAACTGTTTTATCTCAAAAATCTCTCAAGATAATTGTTAATAATAATAAAAATCCTAACTCAGTGGTTGTAGAAATGCGTAAATACCCACAAAAGTTATGAGGATAAATGTAGAAGCATGTACATTGATGAATAATATTAGAAAAAATTAGTAAATGGTCTAAATATTTATCAGTTGGGAAATGCTTAAGTAAATTATGGCTTATTTATCCTGTGGCATACCACGAGAACATTAAAAAGAATGGGATTTATTTATATGTAAGGACATGAAAAGCTTTCTAACTTTTGTGAAGAACAAAAAGGAAGAGCAGAAATCTAGCTATTTTAAAAAAAATCTATATAAGTGTGTGTATAAATATATATTAGCATATCCGAGTATGTGTGTATATAGTTGTAAGCATACATATATAAGAAATGTTCAAATCAAGTGCTTGATTCCCTCACCTTCAACCTGCTTTCCTTCGTGTTCTTCGTCTTAGTAAAATCACCGTTATTCACTCAGTTAATCAAATTTGAAGATATCCTCAACTTTTCTCTCTTTCACCCCCAATGTTTAATCTGTCAACAAATCCTGTCAGATTTGCCTTTTAGAACATATTCTGAATCCAACCACTTGTCACCACTACTGGACTATTACAATCCCTAACTGCTGTCCTTGCTTGCACCTTTGCTGCCTTATATTCTATTCAACACAGAAACCAGAATCATCTTTTAAAACAAACACTTCTTGTTATTCCCATATTCAAAACCTACAAATTCAAGTCCCTACGTGATCTTGCCAATGGCTACTTCTGCAACTTTTTGTTCTTATCTGTTCACTCTGATCTAAGCACACTCACCTCTTTGCAGTTATCCAAATAAAACAAACATGCTCCTCTCTCAGGGCTTTTGTACTTGTTGTCCCCTCTGGCTGGAATATACGGTTCCCAAATATGCAGTGACTCATCCCCACACTTTGTTTAGGTCTCTGCTGAAATATTACTTTGCCAAAGAGACCTTTCCTGACTAAAATCTAAAATACATAACAGGCCAGTCATTTTTTTTGTTCCTCTGTCTTCTCCACTAGAACGAAAGATCTATGAAGGCAGGGGCTTTATTTTGTTCCCTTATATATCTAATATATTCATAGATCCATATGAATAGGTAGATAGATGGATTTTGTATTCACGTGGGTAATGTCCTGAAAGGAAATATGGCATAGTGTTAAAAGATTATCCCCAGAAAGTGGGGGGAAGGGATGGCTTGAGAAGGATAATTTTTATAATGCAGTGATTAAAAGTGAGGGCTCTGGGACCAGACTGCTTCAATCAGGAGGCAATTCATCATCCTTTCTGTATTTCCTAGTACCTTTTGCCATTTTTCCTTAATAGAGTAGTAGAATAATTAAATTCCATTTCTAGCTATGATACATGGGGTATTTTTAAATGAAATAGTAAGTTGGCTAACTCCCATTAATAGTATTACTCTTATTGTGCCTAAAGATGTGTATATCAGAGTTATGTTTCCATAATGAATATATGATATGCTATTTACTTCTGTCTTTATTTTGTAAATACCTTTCTTAAGTATAATTGACATATGGTAAACAATGCATATTTAAAGTGTACAATTTGATAATATTTTGACATACTTATACATACACTAGTGAAACCATCACCCCAATGAAGATGACCAACATATCTATCACCCCCAAAATTTCTTTGTTTCCTCCGCTACCACCCTCCTCCATATGCCAAGCAATCACTGATCCGTTTGCTGCCATTTTATCTTAGTTTTCGTTTTCTGGAATTTTATATAAGTGGAATCATACAGTATGTATTCTTTTTTGTCCAATTTCTTTCATGCAGCATAATTATTTTGAATCTTATTCATGTCATAGTGTGTATAAGTAGTTCATTATTTTTCTTGCCAACTTTCATTCCACTGTATGGGTATACCACAGCTGGTTTATCCATCTGACTGTTCATGCACTTTTGTATTGTTTTTAGGTTTTGACTGTGACAAATAAAGCTGCTAGAAAAAAATCTGTGTACAAGTCTTTGTATGAACATACACTTTCATTTCTCTTGGAGTGGAATCACTCGATCATATGGTAGGCATACATTTACCTTTTTGAGAAACTGCCAAATTGTCTTCCACAGTGGTTCTATCATTTTACATTCCCACCATGAGTGTGTGAGAGTTCCACAACTTTGTCCAAACTTGATATTATTAGTCTTTTAAGTTTTAAATATCTTAATAGGTATCTGGGAGTATATCCCATTGTGATTTTAACTTGCATTACACTAGTGCCTATGACTCATCTGTATATATTCTTTATAAAATTATTTATTTATTTATTTATTTGCATTTTACCATTAAAACTTTATTTTTTTAGAGCAGTTTTAGATTCATAGCAAAATTGAGGGGGAGCTACAGAGATTTCCTATATACCCTCTGCCTTCCACACATGCACAACCTCCCCCACTATCAACATCCTCTGCCAGAGTGATGCCTTTGTTACAACTGATGAATTTGTGTTAGCACATCTTTATCACTCAAAGTCTATAGTTTACATTAGGGCTCACTCTTGGTATTGTGCATTCTGTGGGTTTGGGCCAATGTATAATGACATGTATATCTCATTATGGTATCATCATAGTATTTTCACCACCCTAAAAATCCTCTATGCTTCCCCTATTCATCCCTCCCCTCACCCCAACCCCTGACAACCACTGACCTTTTTACAGTCTCCACAGTTTTCCTTTTTCTAGAATGTCATTCGTTGGAAATCATTCAATATGTAGCCCTTTCAGATTGGCTTCTTTCACTTAGTAATATGCATTTAAGACTCCTCCATGGTTTTTCATGGCTTGATAGCTCATTTCTTTTTTGCCCTGAATAATATTTCATTGCCTGGATGTACCACGGTTTATTTATCCAATCACCTACTTAGTAGTTTCTAAGTTTTGGCAATGATGAATAAAGCTGCTATAAACATCCATGTGCAAGTTTTTGTGTGGACGTAAGTTGTCATCTCCTTTGGGTAAATACCAAGGATGTGATTGCTGGATCATTTAGCAAGAGTATATTTAGTGTTGTAAGAAACCACCAATCTGCCTCCCAAAATGGCTCTACCGTTTTGCATTCCTACCAGCAATGAATAAGAGTTCCTGTTGCTTCACATCCTCTCTAGCATTCTGTGTTGTCAGTTTTTCAGATTTTGGCCATTCTACTAGGTGTGTAGTGACATCTCGAGGTTTTAATTTGCTTTTCCCTGATGACATAATCTTTGAGGCATATTCATATGCTTATTTACCATCTGTATATCTTCTTTGATGAGGTATCTGTTAAGGTCTTTAGCCCATTTTTAATCAATGTTTCTTTTCTTATTGTTGAGTTTTAAGAGTTCTTTGTATATTTTAGATAACAGTTCTTTATCAGATGTGTCTTTTGCAAATATTTTCCCCCAGTGTGTGGCTTGTCTTCTCATTCTCTTGACATTGTCTTTCACAGAGCAGAAGTTTTTCATTTTAATGAAGTCTAGCTTACCAATTATTTCTTTCATGGACTGTGCCTTTGGTGGTATATCGAAAAAGTCATTGCCATACCCAAGGTCATCTAGGTTTTCTCTTAGATTATCTTCTACAAATTTTTAGTTTTGTACTTTACTTTTAGGTCTGTGATCCATTTTGAGTTAATTTTTGAGAAGGGTGTAAGGTCTGTGTCTAGATTCATTTCTTTGCATGTGGATGTCCGGTTGTTCCAGCACCATTTATTGAAAAGGCTATCTATCTTTGCTCCATTGTATTGCCTTTGTTTCTTTGTCAAAGATGAGTTGACTATATTTATGTGGGTCGATTTCCTGGCTCTCTACTCTGTTCCATTGATCTATTTGTCTACTCTTTTGCCAGTACTACATTGTCTTGACTGTAGCTTCATAGTGAGTCTGAAAGTCAGGTAGCATCAGTCCTCCAACTTTGTTCTTCTCCTTAAATATTGTGTTGGCTATTCTGGGTCTTTTGCCTTTCCATATAAGCTTTAGAATTAGTTTGTCAATACCCACAAAATAACTTGCTGAGATTTTGATTGGGATTGCATTAATCAATAGATCAAGTTGGGAAGAACTGACATCTTGACAATATTGAGTCTTCCTACTAATGAACATGGACTATCTCTCCATTCTTCTTTGAATTCATTCATCAGAGTTTTATACTGGTCCTCACATAGATCTTGGACATATTTTCTTAGATTTATACCTAATAGTTCATTTTGTAGGGTGGTAATTCAAATGATTTTGTGTTTTTAATTTTAAATTCCACTTGTTCATTGCTGGTGTATAGGAAAATGGTTGACTTCTGTATATTAACCTAGAATCCTGCAAGTTTGTTATAATCACTTATTAGTTCCAGGAGTTTTTTGTTGATTCTTTTCGCATTTTCTACATGAACAATCACATCATCTGTGAACAATGTATATCTTCTTTGGTTAAGGGTCTGTTCAAATATTTTGTCTTTTTAAAATTTAGGTTGTTTTATATTATTGAGGTTTGAAAATTCTTTATATATTCTGGAAATATGTCCTTTATTAGATAGGTGATTTACAAATATATTTTCGCAATCTGTAGCTTGTTTTTTCCTTCTCTTAAGAGGGTATTTCACAGTGATAAGTTTTAATTTTGATGAAGTCCAATCTATTAATTTGTTTCTTCTGGGTCATGTTTTTGATGTTCTACCTAAGAAATCTTTTCCTAAGCTAAGGTTGCAAAAGTTTCTCTGATGTTTTCTTCTAGAAACTTATAGGTTTAGTTTTGGTCAATGATTTAATGCTTGTATGTGGTGTGAATTATGAATTGAGGTTAATTTTGTCCATGTGAATATACAATTGTCCAGCAATTGTTATTTCTCCACTGAATTGTGTTTGAGTCTGTGCCAAAAATCAGTTGTCCATATGTGTGTGTGTGTGCACTTCTGGACTTCTTATTTTGTTCATTGATCTATTTGTCTATCTTGTTGCCAAGACCACTGTCTTGATTACTGTAGCTTTATAATAAAGACTTGAAAATAGGTGGCGTTAGTTCTCTAAATTTGTTAATTTTCAAAGTTGTTTTGGCAATTCTAGGTCCTTTTCATTTTCATATAAATTTTAAAATCAGCTTGTGACATTCCACAGAAAAGTGTTTTGGGATTTCATTTTGCATGGTATTGAATTTATAGATCAATTTGGAAAGAATTAACATCTTTACAATATTGGGTCTTCCTGAACCATAAAACAGTATATCTCTCCATCTATTTAGGCCTTCTTTAATTTCTCTCAGCAATGTTTAAATATAAGCAAAAACATATATACATTTTTATTTCTCCTTTCTTAGATAAAAGGTGACATATTATACACACTGTTTGGCACTTTGGTTTTTTGACTTAACGATGCGTCCTTGAGATTACTCTGTTGAAATATATAGAACTTTCCTCTAGGCCTTTGTTTAGCTGCTGACTACTTTATTATGAGAATGTACCATATGTTATTCAAAAAGTCCTTTATTGATGGATACGTGGCTTCTTTACAGACTTTTGCTATTAAGAATAATGCTACAAAAAATGTCCTTGTGCATATGTCATGCCATATTTTTGCCGGTTCATCTTTAGGATAGTTTGCTAGAACTAGTAGTTCCTGTGTCAAATGGTCAATGTGTGTGGAATTTTCCTAAGTATTGCCAATTCTTCTCCAGATGAATTTTATCATTTCATTTTCTCAACATATGAGAATGCCTCTCCCCTACAACATTGCCGACAGAATATGGTGCCAAATTTTTGGATTTTTGCTAATCTGATAGGTAAGAAATGGCTTCTCAATGTATTTTGATTCATATTTGTTGCAAGTTGGTTCCCTAGGAAACAGACTGATTTGATGGAAGTGGAGTTGGGCAGAGGGAGAAGTTAAACTACGATGCATAGAACAAAGGCCTCAGCAGATCCCAGAGGGAACTCTAGAGCTGGGATTAACTATAAGTGATATCCTGATTGAGGCAAGGAGTCAGGCCTTTATATCCCTTCATTGACAGCTATTGGGTGCAGGCTGCCCTCAGAAATGGGGCATCATATCAGACAAGGCAGCTTTCTGAAGCTGAGGGCAATTCCTGAACTCAGCTCACAGTTTTCAGCCATCAACATTCCCAACAGCTGGAGAAATGGTTGTTTCAGTCCTGGAGGTGGGAATGTGGTTTGATATGAATGGCTTACTACAGAATACAATACACTGTTTCTCTTGATCATTTATGAAGCTGAGTGATAGGCTCATAGGGGTTCACTATATAATTCTATTTTAGTAGGTTTGAAATTTTACCTAATAAAAGGTTAAAGTGTAATTTGAATTTCTATATGAACAAGTTTGAGACTCTTTTCATGTGATTAAGTGCCATTCGTATTTCTTTTTCTGTGAACTTTCTCTTCATATATATTTTGCCCATTTTTCTAATAGAATTTTAGTTTTCTCCTCAAGTTTTAGAAACATTTTTGTATCTGAGATGTTAATCTTTTTTGGTGATATACATTTAAAATATTTTCAGTTTTACATTAGTCTTTTTATTTTGCTTATGGTGCTTCTTTTCTTGTAAAATTTTTAAGTTTTTTTATCAAAATGGTTCATTGTTTACCTTATTGCTTTCGGATTATGAGTCCGAATTTGGAACATTTTCTCTAATTCCAGGTGATAGTAAAATACTGCCATATTTTCTTTCAATACTTCCATGTATGTTGTGAGGAATGGAAACAATTTTGTTTTATTTATGGAAATTGAGTTATTATAATACCACTTATTAAGAAATCTATCATTCCGAACAGATTAGGGTCACCAGAGGGAAAAGGGGCCTGGCAGGGCGGGTGAAAGGGGCAAAGGGGCACATATGTACGGTGACGGATAAAAATGAGACTGTTGGTGGTGAACACAATGCAGTCTATACAGAAACTGATATGTAATAATGTACACCTGAAATTACACAGTCTTATAAACCAATATGGCCTCAATAAAAGAGTTTTCAAAAATAAAAAAATAAAGTAAAAAAATGCCAAAAAATATCCATCTTTCCCCTCTAATTTGAATGCCGCCTTTATCATATACTGAATTTCCATGTGCAGTTGAGTCTGTTTCTGGATTTCTTGTTAAGTTCCACTTTTTTTTCCTAGGCCAATTTGGCACTCTTGTCAATCTAGAGAGTATAACAAGTTTTACTGTTTGGAAAGACTACTCCCTCATATTGCTTTTTTTTTCCAGGGTGCTCCTGAATAATTTTCCACATATATTCTTCCAAATATAATTTATAATCAACTTACCTGCCTCAAAAAATTGATTGCAATTTGTTGGGATTACATTAAATTTACAGATTAAATTAGGAAAACTTGATATTTTCTGATGTTGAGTATGCTTATGCAGGAAAAGCTATGTGATTTCACCTGTTGAGTTTTACTTTTATAACCTTCACAAATGTTTTATAATTTTTTTATATAGATTTTGGGAATTTCTTGTTAATTCTATGAGCAAGTATTTCTTTTGACTATTGTAAGTAGAGCATTCTCTTCCATTATATCTTTTAACTGGTCAATATTTGTATATTGCTTAAGCCTTTTGATTTCTGTACTTCAATTTTATAAGCTATTATTGCACTATATTTCCTTTTTGAACTTCGAATCTATTTTGTTTGTTATTAATATAGTGACACCAGCTTTCTTTTGGTTAGAATTTGATGGGCAAGGGTTGAAGTTACAGTCTTAAGTCTGAAATTTATGGGGCAGGCCAGCAGACTGGAGACTCAGGCAAGATTTCTACATTACAGTCTTGAAGCAGCATTCCTTCTTCAGGAAACCTGACTTCCTGCTCTTACGATATTCAACTGATTGAATGAGGTCTATACCACATTATGAAGGGTAATCTTACTTAGTCAACTGATTGTAAATGTTAATCACATCTACAAAATACCTTTAAAACGTCATCTAGACCATTGTTTGACCAAACAACTGAGCACTGTAGCCTAATTAAGTTGACACATAAAGTAATCCGTCACAGCCCATTAAAGGACAATGGGGTTGTTTCCTGTTTTGGGCTATTACGAATAAAGTTGCTATGAACAATCATATACAGATTCTTGTATGAACAAGAGCAATTGCTGAGTCATATGGTTAATGCTCATTTTTTTTCTTGTCTGTTGGTGTCTGATTGTGCCAGCATCATGTGTTGAAAAATTATCCTTCCTTCATGGAAGTGTTTTTGCTTTTTGTCAAAAATCATTTGGACACATCCATGTGGGTCTATTTCTAGTTTCTCTCTTCTGTTCCACTGATCCATGTTTATCCCTCCACAAATACCACACCTTCTCTTCTCGCTCCCAGCTTTGTTGAAGTATAATTCACAAATAAAAATATATATGGTTAAAGAATATCATACTGTTTTGATGACTGTAGCTATACTGTAGGCCTTAATATTGGGTTGAGTGATTCCTCCCACTTAATTCTTCTTTGTCAACATGGTTTTAACTATTCTATGGTCCGCTTGTGCCTTCCATAGAAATTTGAGAATAAGCTGGTCTACATCTACAAAAATCCTTGCTGGGATTTTGATAGAAATTGTGTTAAACCTGTATATCAATTTGGGGTGAATTCACATCTTTATTGTGTTGAATCTTTCAATCCACGAAGATTGTATGTCTCTTTGTATTTATTTTATGTTTTTAATTTCTTTCATGACCATTTTGTAATTTCGGCATACAGATCCTGTCCATATTTTGTTAAGTTTATACTTAAGTATTTCATTTTCTTTGTAGTGATTTTATATATTATTGTGTATTTAATTTTGGTTTTCATATGTTTATTGCTGGTATATAGATTGATATTTTTGTGTTGATCTTGTATCCTATGACCTTGCTGAATGCACTTATTCATCTTATTCATTCCAGGAATTTTTTTTTGGTAAATTTCTTGAAACTTTGTATGTCGTGTAATCTGCAAATAGAGACAGTTTTATTTCTTTCTTTCCAATGTATATGCCCTTTATTTCTTTTTATTGCCTTAATATAGTCGCTAGAACTTGAACTACAATGTTGAATAAGAGTAATGAAAATGGACATCCTTGCTTGTTCCCAATCTTAGTAGTGTATTAGTTAGAGGTTTTTTTTGCATATGCTCTTTATTTTTATTAGTTTTTAATGTATATGCTCTTTATTAAGTTTATTAACTTGACATAATTAATAAAATCATGAATGGGTGTTAAATTTTTGCCAAATGTTTTTTATGCATGAATTGCATTATGTTGCATAACATTCCAAGAATACTCCTATTGTCTATGAAAACATTTCTATTGCCTGCAGTATTGACTCACCTGGCATCATAAAAGGAAAGCATAGGGCCAGCGGCTGTGTTGCAGTATGAACGTGCTCTATGACATCTGACAATGGAGCTATTTGGGTGGTGTAGAGAAACCACATTTGAAATGTATAGTACATACCAGAATCTTGTCTATGGAATAAGGTTCCACTTTCAGATGTACGAAATTGTAAGCAGGGAATTCAGTTGTCATCAATACCTAGTTAATTCAACGTTTTCTCCTGTGAGGATCTTACTGGATAATCCAGTATATAAAATTAGAAATGCACTGTATATTTTATCTTTCTTTATTGGAATCAACAAAATATACTTACCGGAATTCCTGTACTTGTAGTACACAAACATGTAACAGTAATTTAAAAATCTGTGTGAAGTTGCATATTTTATTCATCCTAACATACTGGATCATATCTTATATCTGATGTATCTTGTCCTGATGAAGGCTGTCAGTTACAGATGAAAATAGCACACAAATTGCCAGTAACCCAGCAAAACGGTCTAAAGGATAAAATGCTCCATTGACAAATCCTGCTCCCTTTCATCACTTATCAATGTATGTAGTATAAAAGTAATTTGATTACACAATTACGAAGATCAATACAACGGAGCAACAACTTTGAAGTGCTTTTGAATTGTTCTGGGTAATTAGTGTTATGGATTCAAATAATATTAAGATTGGTGACTGTATAAGATAACTTTAAATGCCGTGGACTATTACTGTTCATATATGAAAGAGACTTTATAAAGGTTTTCCAAATTTTAACAATGGTAAAACTTACATGGCTTTACTAAATACGAGTTATGAAACAAAAGAAACTTTTCTAAGCTGTCAGTGATACAAAAAATTTTCATCAACCACACTAAAGGGAGACCGAGGTATCTTTCTGTTCTCTCTATAGAAAATAATATTACAAAATTATTGTTATAAAAAGGATTGATGAAAGAGTATACAGCCACAAAAAGGTAGGAAAAAAGTATTATAGAGTTGTGTCAGGCAGTTATTATTACTATTAAAATATTATATTATCGTCATGGGTTTTGTAATGTTTGTGTTATATGTCAGCTTTTTTTTTTTTGAGGAAGATTAGCCCTGAGCTAACTGCTGCCAAACCTCCTCTTTTTTTCTGAGGAAGACTGGCCCTGAGCTAACATCCATGCCCATCTTCCTCTACTTTATATGTGGGATGCCTACCACAGCATGGCTTTTGCCAAGTGGTGCCATGTCTGCACCCGGGATCCGAACCCGCGAGCCCCAGGCCAACAAAGCAGAATGTGCGCACTTAACTACTGTGCCACCGGGCAGGCCCTATGTGTCAACTTTTTAAGTTTTGTAATTTCTTGTGGTTTCAATCATTTTACATAATATCTGCTTTCATCCCCACTTTTGAGTTTTTAATAATGTATTTTTATTCTATAGTCCCCCAGCCCACACACAAATTGTATCAGCATCAGGTCTGAAATACCAGAATCTATCTTAGTTACTATAGGTTTATGATAGGACTTAATTTTGTAGGGGAGAAAATATAATTTCCCCTCTACCCTTCTGAGTTCTTGGCTGAGACCTCTGTAATAAAAGACAGATTAACAAGAGAAAACCAAACAGACCTGGGAGAGACCCAGGAAAAGAGAATAACTCCCCAAGGTGGGTTCGAATTCAGGCTTAAATACCATCCTAATAAAGAGAGGGGAGGGAGTTAGAATTTCAATTAGCACTGCATGACTCTGTGGATCAATTTGGGCAGAACTGACTGACCTCTAGGCTTCTTATCTCTCCATTTACTTGTGTCTTGTATATTTTTCAATGAAATTTTATAATTTTCTTCACACCAGATTTGTACATCTTTTGTTAGATTTATTTAGAGGTACTTCAAATATTTTATATAATATGATTGTTAATGGCATCTTTTAAAATAATTACATTTACTAAATATTTATTGTTGGTGGAAAGAAATGAAATTGCTTTTGGTTTATTCACCAAACCACCTTGCTAAACCCTCTTATTTCCAAAAATAGTTACCTGTAACTTGTTCTGAGTTTTCAGTGTAGAAATTATATTATTTCAAATAATAATTTTATTTATTTATTTCAAATTTTATTGTGATTGTTATTTTTGTCATACTGTGCTCGTAGGACCTCCTGATTTACATTAAATAGAAACAGTAATAATAGGCATTATTACCATTTTAATGATTTTAAAGAGATTAGTTCTTATGGTATATTCTCATAGGAGAATGATGTTTCCTGTATATTTTTGGTAGGTAATGCTTTGTCAAGTTAAGGAAATTTCCTTCTATTCATAATTTGCTGCAAGTTGTATTTTACCAAATGCTTTTTTTCTTTGCCTGTTGAGGTGGTCACGTTGTTTTTCTTCTTTGATCTCTTAAAGGAGCATATTATATTTACTGGCTAAATAGTGTTAAACCACCCTTACTTTTCTGCGATAAAACAACTTTGTTACGAAATGTGTCGGTCTTACACTACTAGATTACTTTCATTGATATTTGTTTCGGGATGTTTGCATATGTATTCATGAGTGAAAGGTTTGCAGTTTTCTTATTCTTTCTTTGTCTGACTTGGGTGTCAGATTCATACTGACCACATCAAATAAGTGGGAGAGTATTCTCTGATTATTTGCTGGAAGATTTTATATATGATTGCATGAGTTATTCCTTGAGTGTTTGCTAGAATTCACCTGAAAACTTTTTGGTGCTTCCTTTGTGTAAAAATATTTAACTACTTACTCAATTTCTCTGACAGTTTTAGGAATATTCAGGCTTGTTCATTCCTCTCAATTTGTATAACCCATATTTTTATAATAACTTTTCTTTGCACGTTATTCAATGTATTGGCATTAAGTTATTTATAATACGTATTTTTTAATTCACTTCTGTATATATAGTAGTGTTACTCTTTTACCTTCCAGCATTGTTTATTTGTGTCTTCTCTCACTTTTTATTAGTCTGACCAAAATACGTTCAACTTTTTTTTATTAAGATTATGATATTTAACAACCTTGTGAAATTACAGTTGTACATTATTATTAGTCATGTTGTAGGTGCACCACTTCACCCTTTGTGCCCGCTCCCCCCACTCCACCTTTCCCCTAGTAACCACCGATCAGTTCTCTTTGTCTATATGTTAACTATCACCTATGAGTGGAGTCATACAGTGTTCGTCTTTCTCTGTCTGGCTTATTTCACTCAACATAATACCCTCAAGGTCTATCCATGTTGTTGTGAATGGGATGACTATGTCCTTTTTTATGCCTGAGTAGTATTCCATTGTATATATATACCATATCTTCTTTATCCAATCATCAGTTTCTGGGCACTTAGGTTGGTTCCATGTCTTGGCTATTGTGAATAATGCTGCAATGAACATAGGGGTGCATGGGACTTTTGGAATTGCTGATTTCAGGTTCTGAGGATAGATACCCAGTAATGGGATGGCTGGGTCATAAGGTATTTCTATTTTTAACTTTTTGAGAAATCTCCATACTGTTTTCCATAGTGGCTGCACCAGTTTGCATTCCCACCAGCAATGTATGAGGGTTCCTTTTTCTCCACAACCTCTCCAACATTTATCACTTTTTGTTTTGGATATTTTTGCCATTCTAACAGGTGTAAGGTGGTGCCTTAGTGTAATTTTGATTTGCATTTCCCTGATGATTAGTGATGATGAGCATCTTTTCATGTGTCTATTGGCCATCCGTATATCTTCTTTGGAGAAATGTCTGTTCATGTCCCCTGCCCATTTTTTGATTGGTTTGTTTGATTTTTTTGTTGTTGAGCTGTGTGAGTTCTTTATATGTTATAGAGATTAACCCTTTGTCAGATAAATAACTTGTAAATATTTTTTCCCAATTAGTGGGCTCCTTTTTTGTTTCAATCCTATTTTCCCTTGCCTTGAAGAAGCTCTTTAGTCTGATGAAGTCCCATTTGTTTATTCTTTCTATTGTTTCCCTTGTCTGAGGGGTTATGGTGTCCGAAAAGATCCTTTTGAAACTGACGTCAGTGTACTGCCTATATTCTCTTCTAGAAGACTTATTGTTTCAGTCCTAATCTTTAGGTCTTTGATCCATTTTGAGTTTATTTTTGTGAATTGTGGAAAAGAATGGTCAATTTTCATTCTTTTACATGTGGCTGTCCAGTTTTCCCAGCACCATTTGTTGAAGAGACTTTCTTTGCTCCATTGTAGACCCTCAACTCCTTTGTTGAAGATTAGCTGTCCATAGATGTGTGGTTTTATTTCTGGGCTTTCAATTCTGTTCCGTTGATCTGTGCACCTGTTTTTGTACCAGTACCATGCTGTTTTGATTACTGTAGCTTTGTAGTATGCTTTGAAGTCAGGGATTGTGATGCCTCCAGCTTTGTTCTTCTTTCTCAGGATTGCTTTAGCAATTTGGGGTCCATTCTTGCCCCATATGAATTTTAGGATTCTTTGTTCAATTTCTGTAAAGAATGTCATTGAGATTCTGATTGGGATAGCGTTGAATCTGTAGATTGCTTTAGGTAGTATGGACATTTTAACTATGTTTATTCTTCCAGTCCATGTGCATGGAATGTCTTTCCATCTCTTTATGTCATCATCGATTTCTTTCAAGAAAGTCTTGTAGTTTTCAATGTATAGATCTTTCACTTCCTTGGTTAAATTTATCCCAAGGTATTTTATTCTTTTTGTTGCGATCGTGAATGGGATTGCATTCTTGAGATCTTTTTCTGTTAGTTCATTGTTAGCATATAGAAATGCTACTGATTTATGTATGTTGATTTTACACCCTGAAACTTTGCTGTAGCTGTTGATTGTTTCTAATAGTTTTCCTATGGATTCTTTGGGGTTTTCTATATATAAGATCATGTCGTCTGCAAACAGTGAGAGGTTTACTTCTTCATTGCCTATTTGGATTCCTTTTATTTCTTTTTCCTGCCTAATTGCTCTGGTCAACACCTCCAGTACTATGTTGAATAGGAGTGGTGAAAGTGGGCACCCTTGTCTTGTTCCTGTTCTCAGAGGGATGGGTTTCAGTTTTTGTCCGTTGAGTATGATGTTGGCTATGGGTTTGTCATATATGGCCTTTATTATGTTGAGGTACTTTCCTTCTATACCTATTTTATTAAGCGTTTTTATCATAAATGGATGTTGGATCTTGTCGAATGCTTTCTCTGCATCTATTGAGATGATCATGTGGTTTTTGTTTCTCATTTTGTGAATGTAGTGAATCACGTTGATTGACTTGCGGATGTTGAACCATCCCTGTGTCCCTGGTAAAAATCCCACTTGATCATGGTGTGTAATCTTTTTGATGTATTGCTGTATTCTGTTTGCCAAAATTTTGTTGAGGATTTTTGCATCTATGTTCATCAGTGATATTGGCCTGTAGTTTTCCTTCTTTGTGATGTCCTTGTCAGGTTTGGGGATCAGAGTGATGTTGGCTTCATAGATGGTGTTAGGGAGTGCTCCATCTTCCTCAATTTTCTGGAATAGTTTGAGAAGGATAGGTATTAAATCTTCTTTGAATATTTGGTAGAATTCTCCAGAGAAGCCGTCTGGTCCTGGACTCTTATTTTTGGGGAGGTTTTTGATTACTGTTTCTATTTCTTTACTTGTGATTGGTCTATTCAGATTCTCTATTTCTTCCTGATTCAGTTTGGGGAGGTTGTAAGAGTCTAGGAATTTATCCATTTCTTCTAGGTTGTTCAATTTGTTGGCATATAGTTTTTCATAGTATTCTCTTATGATCCTTGTATTTCTTCAGTATCTGTTGTGATTTCTCCTCTCTCATTTCTAATTTTATTTATTTGAGACTTCTCTTTTTTTTTTCTTAGTGAGTCTGGCTAAGGTTTTATTGATTTTGTTAATTTTTTCGAACAACCAAGTCTTTGTTTCATTGATCCTTTCTACTGTCCTTTTTGTTTCAATATCGTTTATTTCTGCTCTAATTTTTATTTTTTCCCTCCTTCTACTGACTTTGGGCTTTGTTTGTTCTTCTTTTTCTAATTCTGTTAGGTGTTGTTTGAGGTTGTTTATGTAAGATTTTTCTTGCTTATTGAAGTGTGCCTGTATTGCAATGAATTTCCCTCTTAGGGCTGCCTTTGCTGCGTCCCAAATAAGTTGGTATGGCGTGTTTTCATTTTCATTTGTCTCCAGATAATATTTGATTTCTTCTTTAATTTCTTCAATAATCCATTGTTTGTTCAGTACCATGTTGTTTAGTCTCCACATTTTTGCCCCTTTCCCAGCTTTATTCTTGTAGTTGATTTCTAGTTTCATAGCATTATGATCTGAAAAGATGCTCGATATTATTTCAACCCTCTTGAATTTAATGATGCTTGCTTTGTTTCCCAAGATATGGTCTATTCTTGAGAATGTTCCATGTGCGCTTGAGAAGAATGTGTAACCTGCTGTTTTTGGATAAAGTGTTCTATATATATCTATTAAGTCCATCTGGTCTAATTTTTCATTTAATTCTATAATTTCCTTGTTGATTTTCTGTCTGGATGATCTATCCATTGGTGTTAATGGGGTGTTGAGGTCCCCTACTATTATGTATTGTTGTTGATGTCTCCTTTTAGTTTTGTTAATAGTTTCTTTACAAATTTTGGTGCTCCTGTATTGAGTGCGTATATATTTATGTGTTATGTCATCTTGGTGGAGTGTCCCTTTTATCATTATATACTGCCCCTCTTTGTCTTTCTTTATCTGTTTTGCTTTGAAGTCTACTTTGTCTGATCTAAGTATGGCAACACCTGCTTTCTTTTGTTCATTATTAGCTTGGAGTATTGCCTTCCATCCCTTCACTCTGAGTCTGTGTTTGTCTTTGGGGCTGAGGTGTGTTTCCTGGAGGCAGCATATTGATGGATCTTGTTCATTGATCCATCCTGCCACTCTGTGTCTTTTGATTGGAGAATTAAATCCATTTACATTTAGAGTGATTATTGAAATGTGAGGGCCTACTGCTGCCATTTTATCACTTGTTTTCCGGTTCTTTTGCATTTCCTTTGTTTCTCGTCCCATGATTTTTGGATTCCTAATTCAGGTATGTAAATTTCTGTATTGGCTTTCTTCTTGTTTGTAATTTGTGTCTTTATTCTTGTTATTTGTTTAGTGCTTACTAGGTGGTTTGTATTACACATCTCGTAGATGAGATAGTCCTTTTTCTGATAGCCTCTTATTTCCTTAAATTAAAACATTCCATCCCTTTTCTCTTCCCCTTCTAGGTTGTTATTGTCAGATTTTTTTTTCTCTTCCTTTTTGTGTTGTGAGTTTGTGGTTAAAATGACAAGGTTATATTTATTCTTGTTGTTTCCGTTCTGTTTATCTTTAATGTTTTATTTAACTTTTGCTAACCTGTTCTGATGAAGAGCTGCTACTTTCTGTTATTGTCCTTCTGCTTATCTCCTTTGTTCTGGATTTTGTAACCCCTTTCCTTTTTTTGATTTTTCATGTATGAGGTTCTTCTGAGCATTTTTTGAAGAGGAGGTCTTGTGGCAATGAACTCCCTTAACTTTTGTTTATCTGGGAAACTTTTTATTTCTCCATCATATTTGAAGGATATTTTCGCTGTTAGAGTATTCTTGGCTGCAGGTTTCTGTCCTTCAGAGTTTTGAATATTTCATTCCAATCTCTTCTAGCCTGTAAGGTATCTCCTGAGAAATCTGCTGATAGCCTTATGGGGGTTCCTTTGTAGGTTATTTTCTTCTGCCTGGCTGCCCTTAGTATTTTTCTCTTTGTTGCTGACTTTTGCTAGCTTCACTACTATATGCCTTGGGGTTGGTCTTCTTACATTGATAAAGTTTGGAGATCTATTGGCTTCTGTCACATGAAGTTCCATCTTTCTCCCCAAGTTTGGAAAGTTCTCAGCCATTATTTCTTTGAACAGGCCTTCTGCCCCCTTCTCCTTCTCTTCTCCCTCTGGTATACCTATAATCCTTATGTTGCATCTCCTAATTGAGTCGAATAATTCTCGGAGAGTTTCTTCATCTCTTTTTAGTCTTAGTTCTCTCTCCTCCTCTGTCTGCAGCATTTCTATATTCCTATCCTCCAAATTGCTAATTTGGTCCTCCATATTATCGACCCTACTGTTCAGAGAGTCCAGATTTTTCTTAAACTCCTCCATTGTGTTCTTCATCTCCAGTATTTCTAATTGGTTCTTCTTTACAGTATCAAGCTCTTTTGTGACATAGCTCCTGAACTCGTTGAGTTGTCTATGTGAATTCTCTTTTAATTCATTGAGTTTTTTTTTAATAATAGCTGTTTTGAATTCATCTTCATTTAGGTTATAGATTTCATGGTCTTTTGAATTGTTTTCTGGGTACTTCTCATTTTCCTTCTGTTCTGGAGATTTAATATATTTTTTCATACTGCTTTATGGTGTGGATTTGTGCCTCCACATAGAGATAGAGTTTAGTTACTGCTTCCACTTGTTTCTACTGGTGTGGGGGGTGGAGCAGCTGTTTAGACTTCACTGACCGGGAGCCCTGTCAGCTGTTGCTGACTGGACCTGGGCCCCTCCTCCTAGTCACAGTGGTCCTGTGGGGTCCCTCGTCAGCTGTGGGGGCAATTGCAAGGGGGCCTCAGGCCGCTGGTGTCTACTGTTGCAGACCACCTAGAGGCGCTCCCTCCTTGGGGTCTGCAGCAGTGTTATGGGCTTTCCCAGTGGCTGGAAGCAGGATCACCTATATTTGCCGCTCTGTCACTGTCAGAGCCCACAAGATCTCACTTGTTCACTATAGGTCACAGCAGAGCTATGGGTATCTTCTGCAGTCTGTGGTTAGCTTACCTAGCTGTGCTACTTTTGCCCCAGGGCCTTCCAGCCCTTTGATTGCCGGTCAGGGCCTCTCCACTAGTGCTGTGCAGAGGCTTTCACTGAGGCTGCTGTGGGACCATAGAGTTTCCCCCTGGGCTGCAGAGCTGGGCCACTGAAGCTCCACCCAACCCCTGGCCACTCCCATGGGATCTCTGCATGTCCCTTGCCCCCTCTGGGACACAGCCAGAGTCCGTGAGTCAGAGGCAGTTGGCAGGCTGCTGCCCTCCCTGGGATCCTCCTCTCCCAGAGCCTCCCAGTGTTCTGAATGTTGGGCGGGGCCTCTCCACTAATGGTGAATGTCCAATTAGTTGTAGATTCGAAAGGGGAGAGACAAAGAAGACTACTCACTCCACCATCTTGGTACCACCCTCCAAAATACGTTCAACTTTATTTATCTGTTCAAGGATCTGATTTTTGGCTTTGATAATCCTCTTTATTATATCTTTGTTTCTTTGTTTCATAGAGTTCCGCTCTTGACTTTATAATCATCTTCCGTCTAGTTTATTTAGCTTTATTAATTTTCCTTTTATTGCCTTTTAAGTTACAAGCTTAACTCATTAATTTTCTCTCTGTTTTCTCTTTTGTCACGAGCATTTATGGTTATATTTCCTGCAAGTACCACTTTTAGTATATCATTTGCTGCAATGATTAATATGCAGTATTTGCTTCAAAGATTTAAATCACCAGAATAGTTTTTCTTTGACCCATTTAGAAGTATTTTTTATTTCTAAATATATTAAGTTTTAAATGTATCTTTTATTTACTTATTTTTTAATTGCCTGTGGTCAGAAAACATAGTTTGTATAATACTAATTCTTTAAAATTTTCTTTCTACTTTATTGCTTAGTACATGACCAATTTTATAAATATCCTTTGTGTGCTTGAGAAGAAGTTATAGTCCCTAATTGTTGAGTGCTGAGTTTGTAGGGGAAGAAAAACTTTTCCTTCTACCCTCTTAGGTTCTCTGGCAGCATTTGCAAAATAAACTGATAACAGACAGATTAACAGAAGAGAAGGCATACAAATTTATTACTTCTTAATTTTATATGCATGGGAGCATCACAGAAGGAAGTGAATACCCAAAGGAGCAGTGAGATTTGAGAATTTATATGCCATCTTAATAGGGGAAAGAGAAGGGAGGAAAGGTCACTTATGGCAGAGCAAATGATTTTTAGGAAAGATAAATGGACCCTTAGAAGAATAGATGGGAGATATGATAATGTGTGACAGTCTGTTCAAGTATGATACTGATTTCTCCTCTCCTCTCCTCTAATTAGAGTCAGTCTTCCCTGGTGGATTAAGTTCTCAGGGAGGGGATTTATGACAATTGAGTTCTTTTTTTTTTTGAGCATCTGTTTTTAAGAAGAGAAGGGAATTCAGAGAAAGTCTCTTCTTGCATTTGTTGATTCTGAAATGTCTTCAGCTCAAAAAAACCCTTATTTAAGAGAGGCACATTTTAGGATAGCATATTTTGATCTCCTACCAGTTTTATATGTGACCACTGAATGAAGATTGTTAATTGTGTTGTTCAGATCTTCTCTAAGTATTTTTCTCCTTGACTAATCAGCAGTTTAGAAAATCATTTTGAAATCTCCCACCATGAATGTAAATTTATTAATTTTTCTCCATAGTTGTGTCAATTTTGCTTACATTTTGAGTCTTTACTTGGTTTATAGTACTTAGGATCATTATATTTTCTAAGTCAACTGAACATTTTATCATTATGTAGTAACCCTCTAACAATGCCTCATGTCTTAAAGTATATCATGCTAGATACTAGTATAACTACCCAAAATGGATGTGACTGTGTGTATGTGTGTATGCATATGTGTTGACAAAAATCCTCTCCTTGACCAAACTCTACTCAGGCTCCGCTGAACTTTTTTCAACTAGGCCTTGACTTTGGGATTTTTGTGTTCCTCTCTGCATTCTCCCATCTTAGCAAGAATCCTGCTAAATATATTTAGCTAGAATCCCCTATCCTCCATCTCTGATCCTCGATATCTAATGGAGTTCCTCATCCTCCATCATCCTCCAGGTGATGTCTGAGCACCCTGGCCTGCCTTCAGCAAGAATTCTGTTAGATTGGTTTAGTGAGAATCCTCCCGTACTTCTGATGCTTCCTCTTAGTAATCATCCGTCCACTGAGCCCCACCCTGCTCCTTGGCTATCAGTTCCCTTTTATCCATGCTGTATTCAGAGTTGAGCTCAATCTCTTTCCTCCACTGCAAGACCCCATTGCAGTGGTCCTATATGTACCACGATAGTCCCTCCTTGAATAAAATCTTCTTTATCATCTTTAACAAATGTTGCCGAATAATTTTTTCTTTAACAGTGTGTGTGTCTGTCTGTGTGTTTTGGTTAGTAAATACTTGGTGAATCTTTTTTTATTTTTACTTTCAATCTTTTCTTGTCTCCCTAACCTGTGTTGGACAAAGACATCATCTCCTATTCCTTAGGCAGTTGGCCATTTAACATGCAGGTCTCATCATTACAGTAATGAGAAAACGCTCCCAGGGCAGCCATAGGTTCCAGTGTAACTTAACACCCTGGTTTCCAGTTTCTTTATTTTTGATCCTTGGAGATGTACCGTCTTTTGTTTTGAGTGCTATTATGAATTGGAAACAGCTGTTCTCAACCCAGATAGCATGTTTTGTGTCATGGAGTGAACTTTTAATAATACTGAAATACTGATGATGGGGTTCAGGGCAGGCTGTCTCAGAATGTGCCATTTTGACATGTGGATTATTTTGAACTGAAGACAATCAAGGCCCAACAGATTGAGGAAGAGCTTTTTACCTCTCCCTTAACTGTCTAAAAGAATTTAGATAGGGGGACTGTACTGGGACGAGAGTTATTACCAGAGATAACTTTTTATAGCAGAAAGACTTATCTGCCTAGCATGGCAAACATTTGTTTACCAAACATTTGCTTTACCCACCTTTCTGTGAATCTTATGCCTCCCTTTTGAAGTCCCAGATACCTACTCCCTTCTCCTTAGCTGAAGATGGCATATAAGCCTCAATTGCCTGACTGTCAGAGTCTCTCATTTCTTTCTGGGCCTCCTGTACACACAAAATTTAATTTTTTTCTCCTATTTACATACCTTCTGTGAATTTAATTATTAGGCCAACCAAAGAACCTAGAAAGGAAGAAGGGAAAAGTTTTACTCCCTGACACTGGTGAATGGCCTCCAACTTAAAATAATTAAATACAAATCTCTGAGACTGAGATCCTGGCATTAGTATTTTTTAAAGTTCCACAACTGTTTATAATGGCAGCTAGGTTTGAGAACTGCACATTTAAAAGATACTTATTATCTTTAATTTAAGATATGTATGTGTTGCATTTTGGTGTTTTTTAAAAAAGATACTGCGTTGTTTTTGCCAGAAATACTAGTTAAATTTAACTTCCACTTATTAAAACTGTAACCTTAAAGTCTGAGCAGGAATTCTGGGCAATGTATACATTCAAGTAATTTTAGAATGTAGACAACTTTTGTCAAAGCACTGAAATCTCAAAAGCTATTAAGAATTTTCTGCAACTGAATGAAGTAGCTTTTCATTTTCTGATTTTGAATGCAAAAAGTTTCACAGTTGAGTTAGAATCTTTTGGAATATGAAGTTGACTGAGAAACTCAAATGCAGAGTAATGCCCTTTATAAATAAGAGATACCCACAGTACTGATAGGTGTATGTATGTATATATCTGGAAGATTTTTGAAAGGACAAACAAAACAACTGTGATGATGATTATCTCTAAGATATGTGATTATGCAGTATGGAGTGAGTTAGAGGGAGCTTTTTCCTTGACTGCACATATGTACAATAAAAATTTTCATCCAAAGCAAGTTTTATTTTCATAATCATTTTTTGAAAAGCAACAAAAGGGGTTTTACTTCTAGGTATCCCATAATAAGTATGGAACGTTAATGCTTCCACTGGCTATAACGAAAAAAATCTGGGTATTTTACAAAATTGTATTTTAAAAACATCACAAAACTATGGAAGCAACAATCACAAAATTAATTGAAATTCAGACTCTGGAAAACTCTACACAAGTGAGTAGATTATTGGGCACCTTTTCCCCACTGGAGCCATATTGTGATTCTGGGTATGAACAAAGTGCCACATCTGGGGAAAGAGAAACCAGCGAAGCTTTTATTGGTTACATGAGGCTGGGGTGACAAAATTAGAAATTAGAGAGGCCTCAAATACACAGATAGTGCTTTATTATGATTCTGTGTGGGAAGTTAAATAGCTAAGCTCAAAGCATCTGAAGAGCTGAGCAAAATATCCTATAGTCTCAGGGTATTGAGGAAAGAGAGACTAGCCAACAGGAAGGGCCTGCAAAGCCAAAACAGAAAAGAAATGAAAGCCTTAGAAGAGGTGGTGAATTAATACTCAGGCTGTATGGTCCCTTTTTATCCGGGGGCATTATTAATCCTGGACTCACCTGGTTTCTTTTAGAAGGCCACTGTTGAGGGGCAAAGGGATCAGCAGAGATTTCAGCACTTGTGTGAGGCTGGAATGACAAAACTGGAAAATTTGAAGGGCTTCAAAAAGATAGCTATTTCCTACTCAAGACATTTACCCAATTTTGAAGCTGAAAATTTCTAAAGAGTGGAACTGAATCTCTAACAAGTTTTCAGGCTGAGGAGACAAAGCTCTACCAAGTTTTCAGTTAAAACCAATGGAGGACATGCTGTAGCATTACTGGTAATGTATAGGTAAACAGCACTACGAAAAGTTAAATTGAGCAAAAGTCAGCTCAATTCCTAATTAGATTGTCACGATCATTTCACCCCCACCCCATATCCAAAATGGAGTTGCTTATGCTAAGCTCCACATCACCAAACCATGACTTAATTAGTTTTGGCTCTCCCGGAAGTGGAATCTTAAACTAGTAATTCAGGAATCTCCTGATCAGCACTAGTTAGGTGATCTGCCTGATAGACCCCTGCGATCCCCTAAAGGAAGGTAATCTTGCAATAACCAACCTGCTTTTTTGCCTAGTATAACTTCCTTGTTCCGCTTCGTTCTCCCCGTGAAATGTGAAACAAAATAGGGTCACTTATGTCTAAGGGCTCTAAAATGGAAGTGGGAGGGCACTAAGGAAGTGGGTCTTATGCACCTCCTCGTTGGGCAGAACATGAATGTTTGAACTGAGACAAATATTCTGAGAATGCTGAAAGAAAACCTGCAACTTGTCACAATGACAGACTTTTGCCTCCCTCTAGTGATAGGCTTAGCAATCAATTACACTTCCCCAAGGTTAGCTTTCTGCCGACAACCGCAATTAACATTCTTTGTAATGCATATCTCTTCTCTTTGCCTTTAAAAGTCCCTGGCTTTTACTCCCTAGTGGGATGCTATTTGGATTTCTACCTGAATCTGTGCTCCCCAAATTGCAATTCTTTGATCCCGAATAAATGCTTTGCCTCTTAAACTAGTATATGTTTTTGTGGGTTAATATGCCTATAAGTCTTTCATTTTTGTACGGCTCCTCAGAGCTCCTTTCTATGTGCTAGATTGGACGCTGCTGGATGCAAATTGATTTTTGCTCAGATAAACTCTTAAAATTTTTTAATGTGCCTCAGTTTATCTTTTAACATTGCATAGAGGTTTTTTTCTCAGCACTGGGATTATGGGGAAATTTTAGTTTTTTCATTACATATTACTATGTTTTGAACATTTTATAATAAATATATATTACTGTTATATTAGAAAGTATCAATAAATTGTGCTAAAAGAATGAAAAGTACATGCATTTACTTTGAAAAAAAAGTTCATATTTAACTAAATATTACAGGTGTCGATGCAAATAATCCATAACCAATCTATAAATGAAAATTGGGGTGAGTTTATTCTGAGACGAAATTTGAGGACCATAGCCCAGGGCCTTGATTCCCCAAGGAAGGAAGGGCTCTGAATAAGTGAGGTGTACAGAGTGGTTCTATACCCTCAAAGAGGATGTTTCACACATTATCGAGATGTCCCTTTTACAATAGTCATGAGACTGCTCTGTTGGCAAGCGATTGATGGACACAGCAGGGTGGCAGGTCTGGTGTCTCAAGCTGGGTGGTCACAGCTGAGCACAGCAATCAGTTCCCAGCCTAAGGAAAGATGCTTATCCTTAAGGAAATGCCAACATGAAGGAAGTTGCACCTTTATCTTAAGGGCATTTGTTCTTCCCATAGCAAATGCTTAAAGCAGATGTACAATACATGCTCAACAGCCATGTCAGGCCTCTTTGGAAAAACAAAATCGGGCCAAATTAGGTTTACAGAAAATGGGTTCGTTGTATACCCCTATATATCCTATTGCTTGCCATTTCTATTTGTCACAGCAAAGCATTTTGAGACATTTCTAAATATTTCTACTCTGAGTCTTCAAAGCAAAATATGAGTTCACTACTATCAGAAGAAAAATCTTAATATAGTACAAAGAACACTGTTAATTGTTTATACTTCTTTCTCCTCTCTTAACATGATTATCTTCCTGTACTTGAAAAAGTCATCTCAATGAAATTAAAATAATTTCTTACCATCAAAACATTTTATCTGAAGATAGAATAAACACCAGTGTTCAATAATTTTTAAATACCATAAGCTTAGTTTATACTCCTTCTCCTTCTCCCCAACATCAAGCAAAATCCAGGTACTGTGATTGCATTCAATTGTACCAAGTACACTCTTCTTCCTCTTCTGAATATCCTCCTTTCCCGTATTTCTATTCCCATATTTTCTACAAAGCCTACCCTCTATCTCCTTTCTCTGGATGTCTAATGCAAATATTGCCTGCTTCTTAATACTGTCTTAATCTTAACTGTACTTCATATAGGTAAATCTAAGGTCTAGAGTACCCAGAATATCATGTACTATTTTGTTTGAACATATAGTTTGAATCTAGAACTATGTTCTTATTTACCACAAAGGGGAGCAGAATATACCATCTCAAAATGTGCCTCTTTGGCATAGGATTATCTTGAGCTGGTTATTTTTAAGAAACAGCAGATACAAGAGAAGCTCTAAAAACTGAGTGGAAGTTACCCTTTTGTAAGAGACATTTACACCTATAAGGGAAATCTCCATTTGTAAGGGTGTCTCCCTCTCTGTACTAGGAAGAGAAGGATGGCTCTAAATCTCTAGAAACTCTAATCAGGGGGGAAGGCAGTGATTTAAATCTACATAACAACCTTACCCTGGTTTACTGTGACTAGAAACCTCCCATAACTGGCCTCCCTCCCCCCACATCTTCTTTTGTCTTTAGCTGGAGATGGTGTTTAAGGTGGTGGCTTGGGTCATTTTGGGGAGTTACTCAGTTTTCCTGGGTCTTACCCATGTAGATAGGAGGTATACATGTTATTAAACTTCTGTTTGTTTTTCTCCCATTAATCTGTCTTTCATTACAGGGATATCTCAGCCAAGAACTTGGAAGGGTAGAGGGAAAGTAATTTTTCCTCCGCTACAACCACTTATTATTAGGTAAAAAACAAACCAGCAAAAAAGTGGAAGCAGATGAAACTCACTTTAGTTGCACAACATCTTATGAGTTTTTATTATGTCCTAAATTTAAGTCAAGTCTTTATTGGCTGATTTAGCCTTAACATAACAATGTTAGTGAGTTTTTTTGTAATTTGCACACATAAGAATCTGCTAAAAATACTTTTCTGAGTAAGTCAAAAGCAAGTGTTAATACATCATTTATTTTTGTAGAGAACAACTTGCACACATGTAAGTGAATGTTGATTATAGCAATACATAAGGATTAAAACACCATTATTTGCTTCTTTTTATGAGCATACTGGCAAAGTGAGCAAAACGTATTACTGGATTTGGATTCAGAGCTGTTATTAAAGAATTAAATAACATATGAGGCCAAATTCCAGAAAGCTGTAAACCCATGGATAAAATCTAGAAGTCCATTTTGTCAACCAATGATAGATATCTGGATTCTTATAAGATACTAGATGTCATAAATTCAAGGAAACAGGATTAAAATCCATCTTTGTGATGATTAACTCATCTGTTTATTTTATAAATATTTATTAAGCTTCTTCCATATGCCAAGCACTCTCCTAAGCACCGTGGATATAGCAGTAAAACAGAGAAAATACTTCTTGCCCTCAGGTAGCTTGCATTCTCGTGGTGGAGGGACAGACATGAACCAGCTTGGTTGCATTTATATTCTTCAATAAATATGAGGCAAAGTCATCAGGTGAGGGTGGGGGAAATTTGAGTATTTAAGAAATGAGAAAAAGGTTTGACAGTGATTTTTGAGAGTGGAGGCGAAAACATGCTAGGGAAATATACGTGGATTGTTAGGCATTATTGATTATCCATTTGAGATATGTGGTCAAGAATATAATGTGATCAGCATAATTCATTTATTCACCAAATACTTATTTAAGCATTTACTTTGTGCCAGTCACTACTTTAGGCCTACATTGTAGTAGGAAGAATTAAATACTTTTTAAAAATTGGTAAAAAAAAAAAGATTTTTATTACAGGATGATAAGTGCTGTGGAGAAAAGGAAGCAGGGGAGGAAGATAGAAAATGTAGGGCTCAGGTTTAGGGGAGAGGTGAGGTGCAGGTTGCAATGTAAAAAATATCCGTTGTTAAAAAAGCAAAATTCCACTGAGCAAATGTAAAGATCTAATTGGCTTTATTTAATGATTCATGAATTGGGCCTCCCATCTAGCAAATAAGCGAGCTCTGAAGAGCTGTGCTTTTGTAGGCAGAAGTTGGGCCAAGACAAAGGAAGAATGGCTTACGCCATCCTTCTTTGGCGGATGGAGGGGTCTATTAGGCAAATTATTTCACTGCTGGTGACCAGAAAATTCCAGATTGACTGGTTAAGATTACACTCCTGAGGAAGGTTGAAGCCGCAATTAGGTTAGGTATTAAGTTTTAGTTTGGTGATGTGGGCTTAGCACATGTGACTCCATTTGGGGCCTGCTGTTTCTTTTTTAACAGAGGCAAACAATTTTCTTAGCTCATTTTATCAGATAGGCAGTAACAAAAATGCGTGCTTGCTAAAAAATATATTTTTGTTATCCATGGTCCTTAATAATTCAAAGGAATTATTGTACAGATTCTTTAAGGAAATTAATCAGAGCTCAATCCTTTTTCCAAAGTCAAAGAATGATAGAGAATTCAGAAAAACCGTGGGGGCAATTTTAGGACACATAAGTGTTTTTTTCCCCAAAAGTGACTTTTCCTAATGAATTCTCAAAATTATGAAAAACTTATCTCCTTTGAGGAAGCAACTTTAAATAGTTCACTTATGCATGCTTCAAATTCTTAGAAATCATAACTGGAGAGTAGTTTTATGGAGCAGCAGGCAGCTTTCCAGAGAAGTATTTCTTTACCACAAGTGTAATATGCCAAGGTGACATATTTTAGTCAGCATATCCTAAACTCCATCAGATTTTTTACTGTGCATTTTTTGGCTGTATATGTTTGATAACCCCTTCATATGTCAAAAATTTTGTGGCATATTTTGCTATAGATCTTATTGAATGATAATTCAGTCTGTTTTCTACTATGATTGATAAAAATAGCTTTATTATTCAAAATTTAGAAAAAATTCTTTCAGCCTCACAACTCATTATTGTTAATATCATGTAGCTTTTATAGTCTTATGTTTTACATTTACATCTATGATCCTTTTTTTACCCAGTTCCTTATTGTGGTAAAATAAACATAACATAAAATTTACCATTTTAACCATTTTTAAGTGTACATTTCAGTGGTATTAAATACATTTCATAATGTTGTGCTCCTATCACCACCATCCATCTCCAGAACTCTTTTTATCTTGTAAAACTAAAACCCTATATCCTTTAAACAATAATTCCCACTTTTCCTTTTCCCTTACCTCCTGGCAACCATGTTTTTATTTTGTGCCTTTATAATTTTTACTACTCTAAGTACTTCATGCAAGTAGAACCATACAGTATTTGTCTTTTTGTGACTTGCTCATTTAATTTAGCATAATGTCCTCAAGGTTAATCCATGTAGTAGAATAAGTGAGAATTTCCTTCCTTTTAAAGGCTGAATAATCCATCGTACATTCAGAAATTGCTTATACCTCACTCTGTTTCTTCTGAAAATTTTAGCCCTATCCTGGAGCTGCTCAATCTATACTTCATATTTGTTGACATTTCTTATGTATTTCCCATTTGTTTATCCCTTACCACTATGTTTAGGGGAATTTATCTATTAGTCAATTCACTAATAGCATTTTCATCTCTGTCTAGCCTATTGTTTACTTGATCTCTTTTTTTCAGTCACTATTTTGTTTTATTCCTAAGACTCTACTGGGTTCTTCTACATGTCTGACTATTTTCGTTTCATATTTTCCTATTCTTATTTTATAAATCTTATTCCTAAGACTTATAAAAAATAAACACATTCATTCTATGGTTGATTTCCTATTGCTGTAGGACTGATGAACTGTCACTAGTGTTCCTAGAGCATAATACTAGAAGTCTCTGTCTATTCAATTCCAAGATGATTTATACAGTCTGTAAACAAGGGCAGGAAATAAACACAGATATTAATCTCCAAAATCTTTATATATCTCATTGTCCATAAACCACGTAAGTGTACAACATTTTAATGTTTCTGTTGTAAGATAGGAAAAAGAAGTCTATCTTTCAGTGCTTTGAATGGAGATGAAATGTAAAATGCAAAAATTGAATTTATTTACTGTCAATTAATGCTGCCTCAGTAAAGGTTATAAAAGTCAAGATCAAGACACTTTTCTCTTTCTAAGCAGTTACTAGAATATGTCCATGAAGCTTGACTTTGGGCTTGGCTTTCACTTTTTATTCCTTCGTTTGGAAGAGATATAAAACCATTACAACTTCTGAAAAAAAGAGAAAGAAATCTCACTAACAGAGATCTGAAAAGCCTTGAAAGTAATATCTGACCATTAATATTAGATTAAGTAAAAAAAAAAGGGAGGTGAGAGAGTAACGTCAACATCATGGTGGAGTGAGTTGTTCCCTTTGTCTCTCCCTTCTAAGTTATGACCAAATGGACATTCAATAACCAGCAGACGGCTCCCTGCACAGCATAGCAGGATATCTGAGAGATCCACACGTCCATGCATCTGAAGTTGGATGGACTAGATCCCTGGGAGGCAGTAGAACTAGGTGAGTGCACACCTCTCCCTCCTAGGCAGCAGCAATCTAGTTCATGGGTCCTCACCCAGTGGCTGGTGTGACAGTGAAAGGAGGTAGGGGCAGCCCAGCCTGCATGAACACTTTTGGAGTTGTAGCCCAGGTCATGGGAACACCCACTGTGCTGCAGCACTCTGCCTGTGGAAACACTCCTCACCAAGTGGAGAGGCTCAGCCCTTGTGAAGGAGCCCCTACCAACACAGCAGTTCAGCCTAGCTTCCTGAAAACTCAGAGCTGGCCCTCATGCAAAAGAAAGTGCCCTTCCCATCCCACCTAATGCATCAGCTTGGCTGGTCCCCTGCCAAGCACAGTGATTCCATACCAGAATGACCCAATGGTGGAGCACAGAGGCCACACCTGTGCATATGTGTGTGACCTGCAGAATGGCTGCAGCCAGTGCACAAATGCAGAGAAACCCTACTGGTACAAACTCCAGCAGACAGGGAGAACAGAAAACACAAGTCCTGATCCCCCAGTGGTGGCAGGTGGAATCTGCGGCCTATTACTACCACAAATGCACCAGCAAAAGACGACTTCATCAAACACCATGAAGAACTACATTAACACTTCAGAGCAGAAGGAAAATAACAAGTCTCCAGAAACCAATCCTGAACTCACAGAAATTGGCAATTTAAATGACAGAGAATTCAAAATAGATATCATAAAGAAACTAAACAAGTTAAAAGAAAACTCAGAAAGACAATTCAATGAGCTTGGTAATAAAATTAATGAGCAGAATGAATACTTCACCAAAGAGATTGAAACTTTAAAATAAAAAAAAAGCCCAGAAATTCTGGATATGAAGAACACAATGAGATGAAAAATAATCTAGAATCCAGAAAAAATAGAGCTGATATTATGAAGGACAAAATTAGTTATTTAGAGGATAGAAATAGAGAAATGCTTCAGGTGGAGGAGAGAAAGCTAAGATTTTAAAAAATGAAGAAATTCTTTGAGAACTATCCGAATCAATTAGGAAAAGCAACATCGGGACTATCGGTATTCAAGAGGGACAAAGGAGCAGAGAGCTTGTTCAAAGAAATAATAGCTGAGAACTTCCCAAACCTGTGGAAGAAACTGGAGTTACAAGTACATGAAGCCAGTAGAACTACTAATTACATCAATGCAAAAGGAGCTTCTATAAGGCATATAATATTGAAACCAGCAAAAGTCAATGATAAGGAAAAAATATTAAGGTCAGCAAGGCACAAGATAATCTGCAAAGGAATTCCTATGAGGCTTTCTGTAGATTTCTCAGCAGCAACCTTACAGGCTAGGAGAGAGTGGAATGATATATTCAAAATACTGAAAGACAAAAACTTTCAGCTAAGAATCAAAAGACAAAACTTTTCACTCTCTCCAGTGAAACTATCCTTCAGATATGATGGAGAAATAAAAGCTTTCCCAGATAAACAAAAGCTGAGGGAGTTCATCACCACTAGGCCCACCTTACAAGAAAGGTTGAAAGGAACTGTCCCACGTGAAACTCAAAAGGAATGGCTTACAAAACCTTGAGTAAGGAGATGGGCAGATAGATAGAAATAGAAAATTGTAGCTCTATATCAGAATAGGTTAGAACACAATTATAAAAGACAAAGGAAGGAAAGCATCAAAAATACCTTTAAGCACTTCAATTTAGTCACAAACTCACAACACGGAAAAGAACAATTTGTGACAACAATAGCTTAGAAGGGGAAGAAGACAGGAGTGGAACATACTTAGGATAATGCAGATAAGATGCTATCAGAAAATGGACTATCTCATCTATGAGATCTTCTAAACAAACTTCATGGTAACCACTAAACAAAAAACCAGAGCAGTGCCACAAATCATAATAAATAGAAAACTGAGAAAATCATCACAGAAGACCACAAAACTGAAATGGCAATCAGAAATACAAAGGAAAAGAAACAATGGAAATACAGAACAACCAGAAAACAAGAGATAAAAAGGCAGTATTAAACCCTCATATATCAATAATCACTCTAAATATAAATGGATTGAATTCTCCAATCAAAAGACACAGATAGGCTGGATGAATTAAAAAACAAGACCCCAAAATATGCTGCCTCCAGGAACACATCTCAGCTCTAAAGACAAAGATAAGCTCAGAATGAAGGGATGGAAGGGAATATTCCAAGAAAATGACAAGCAAAAGAAAGTAGGTGTTGCCATATTTATATCAGACAAAGCAACCTTCAAGATAAAAAAGACAATGAGAGACAAAGAGGGGTAGTATATACTGATAAAAGGTATACTCCATCAAGAGGGCATAACACTTATGAATATATATGCACCTGATACAGGAGCACCAAAGTATATAATTCAGCTATTAACAGACCTAAAAAGACAAATGAACAGCAACACAATAATAGTAGGGGATCTCAATATCCCACTTACATCAATGGATACATCATCGAAACAGAAAGCCAACAAGGAAATGATGGCCTTAAATGAAATACTAGACCAGATAGTGTTAATATATATATAGAACATTGCATCCAAAACCAGCAGAATAAGTATTTTTCTCAAGTGCACATGGAACATTCTCAGATAGACCATATGTTGGGAAACAAGGCAAGCCTCAATAAATGTAAAAAGATTGAAATCATATTAAACATCTTTTCTAATCACAATGCTATGAAACTAGAAATCAACTGTAAGAAAAAAGCTGGGAAAGTCACAAATATGTGGAGACTAAACAACATGCTACTGAACAACCATTGCATCAATGAAGAAATCAAAATAGAAATCAAGAAATACCTGGAAACAAATGAAAATGAAAACACAACATACCAACTCTAATAGGATGCAGCAAAAGCAGGACTATGAGGGAAATTTACAGCAATACAGGCATCACTCAACAAAGAAAAATCTCAAATAAGTAATTTTAAATGACACCTAAGAGAACTAGAAAAAACTAAAATGGCACATATATTTATTATATACCAGAAATTATAAACCAATATGACCTCAATAAAATAAAAAAATAAATTAAAAAAGAAAAAATAGATACCTCCCTGCCCCCCTAAAAGGAAACTAACTCAAGGCCAAGGAGGAGAGAAGTTAATTTAGCATCGTAAGACATAGGTGAAGCTCTAGGAAGCCTAGTGCCAGGTTAGACGTCTGGCAGTTCTGTATTCTCACTGGGGCTAGAACACCACAGCACTCTTACCCCCACCTTTCTGTCCTTTATCTTCTGTGTGTGCTCATTTTTTGGAAGTAAAGGTCACCTAACATGAAATTAACCATTTAAAGTGGGGGAAAAAAAAAAAGAAGAGACCAGAACTCGGTCTCTCCGCCACGTGAACGCACAGCCAGAAGGTGGCTGGCTGTTAGCCAGGAAGTGGCTCTCACCAGGAACCGAATCTGTGGACACCTTGATCTGCACTTCCAGCCTCCAGCACTGTGAGAAATAATTGTCTGTTGTTTAAGGAAAAGAAGAGAAAGGGAGGTGTATAAATACACTTTAATCTCTCTTTCTTGGTCTTTTGAAATCTTCTCTCCTTCCTTTTATAAATAGTCAGTGAATTAGATGGAGGGGGATGTAGGGAAGGGAGACACTTCAGATTTTGACGAGATACTTAACTATGGAAGTGCGTAATAACTAAAGTGGGAACCTTAATTACAGATTCCTAATGAGAACAAGCATGACAACTAAATAGGAAGTGCAGTGCCATGGCTATCATTTATGGCTGGGTGGATTTTGCAAGGTGCTATACACTTACACTGCCGGAGTCATGCAACTCAGTGGCCCTGGGTGATGTGCCAGCTAAAATAGAGTTTCCTCAGAAAATGTAGTAGAAAGAAACCTTTGAGCACACTGGTGACTATCCCTATTGTGAGAATCTTTAGACTAAGTGGTTCCTCTCTAATCCAGTCAAATTAAATTACAGAATATCACATTTTATTATAATGTGTTATATACATTCTAGAAAAATAAATCTCATATAGCACATAATCTTTCACTAAAAGTAACAAGGTTTATTGGAAAATAAGGTAGAAGCAGATGATTCAAAATGTATGCAACTTTGCAAAAGATGATGCAAAATATATGTAACTAGTGCACTAACAAAACAATAATAATTCTAACCAAAAGAGTAGCACAGTTCAAGTGGACAAGAGGACATTGCATCCATAAAAAGGAAACAATTTGAGATCAGAAATAATGATTTTCAGATAAAAAATACAAATTTAAAAACATACTCAGTTAATAACATATTGAGGATTTCAGAACAGGATATCAGTAAGTCAAAGTTCAGTTTAACAAATTATGCTAAGTTTGCGTGCTCCACTTCTGTGGCCCAGGGTTTTGCAGGTTCAGATCCTGGGCACGGACATGGCACTGCTTGTCAGGCCATGCCGAGGCAGAGTCCTATATGGCACAGCTAGAAGGACACACAACTATGTACCGGGAGGCTGTGGGGAGAAAAAGGAAAAAATAAAATCTTTAAAAAAGAAGTTAAAAAAAGAAATTATGCTAGTACTTAGAAAAAAAGGTGTATAAATGAATATCATGAATAAAAGGATAAGACATGGAAAAATGATACAGAACATCTAACATGTATATCGTGGGATCCAAGAAGCACAAAACAGAGTACATGGCTCAGAAGGAACAATAAAAAATAATGGAAAAATTTCCCTTAGCTATAGAAAGGGGTTTCAGACTGTCAAGCCTACTAAGCCCTGGACAAAATTAGTGAAAAGAAATCTACATGCATACAGTATTGAATTTTAAGAGTGAAGCAAAATTCTACAAGCATCAAGAAAATAACATGTCAGGGGCCGGCCTGGTCGTGCAGCGGTTAAGTTCACACATTCTGCTTTGGTGGCCCGGGGTTTGGATCCCGGGTGCGGACATGGCACTGCTTGGCACGCCATGCTGTCGCAGGTGTCCTGCACATGGAGTAGAGAAGGATGGGCATGGATGTTGGCTCAGGGCCGATCTTCCTGAGCAAAAAGAGGAGGATTGGCAGCAGTTAGCTCAGGGCTAATCTTCCTCAAAAAGAAAATGTCAGAAAATAACATTACTAATAAAAGAAAATATAAACATAATATCACAATACTAAAAATTCTAAAGAAATTTGGGTAACAGGTATATAGATTTGAGGGGAGAATATTTTACCCAAGAATTCTATGCCTAACTAAGCTATCATTTATGTGCAAGGATAACAAAGAGATATTCTCATATTTGCAAAAACTCAGAAAGTATACTGACAACTACTCTTCCTGGAAAAATATTGTTTAAAAAATTTTAGAAAACTGAAAATGGAGCTAAATCAAGAGTTTAAGAAGCAAGGACAAGTTATTCACGGCATTGATCACTGAAACCAGTAAGCTTCAAAATTAATGGATAATGTATATAAGGTTGTGAAGTTAATATAAACGTCAAAACCCCTTCAATATAGAATCTAAATAATGCACAAAATAAATCAATAATATGGATATCAAAGTCCCTGAGATTATTATTGAAAAACTAGCTAGAGGGAAAATATAAACGAGGGCCTAAAAGTATAATCCATATCTCATGTTACATGTGGGAATGGAAAAAATATTCTTACATTCATGTTGTTAGGGAAATATAGATTCAAAATGTTTTTTATAAAATTAAAATAACTTCTAGGAAATTAAACCAATTCATGTAAATACTGAAAAAGAACAGGTGAAATGTAATCAATATATCAAAGAAGCGTAATTTGTCAAATATGGAAGTAGCAAGTTGCCTAAAATAATCAAGAAATTTATTTAGAAAGCATAAATACACTTAATTAGAACTAAGAATGGGGACATAATCACTGATAGATAAAAAATGAAAAGAATTAGATAATACTTTGCTACATTTATGCAAATATGTTTGAAATAAGATGAAACTAGTCATTTGAACTTAAAATTGCTTGGACAAGAGTCAGAAAATAAGAAGAAATAAATTACTATGGAAGAAATGGAAAACGTTGTCGAGGTTTCCCTCTAACTCCAAAGAAAATTCCTAGGGCAGGATTTTATAGCCCCAGGACCCAGGATTTATGGATGGAGTCTTTCTAAACTTCAAGGAAAGAGCAAAGTTTGTTATTCAAACTAGTCTAGAGATATGATTCAGGAAGACTTCCAAACTCATTTTATGAAACACTGTGAATCAATGTTGAGAGAGATAATAATAATGCCAGAAACTAATTATATGATTTCTTTGTCTCTGACTTCTCTGACATGGCTGAATCACTCATTTTTATAGTCCCACAACAACACACACTATATATATGTTATACAAATATATATATATTTTAACAGCTTTCTTAAATTTTCATTACATAGCATAAAATTCACCACTCATCTGTTTTAAGTGTACAATTTAATTTTAGAATATTTCATTTGCTCCAGTAAGATCCTCGTGCTCATTTACAGTTAATCCATGTTCCCAATGTTAGCCTTAGACAACCATTAATACACTTTCTGTCTATGGATTTGCCAATTCCGGACATTTCATGTAAACATAATCATATTTATGAAGTATGTGAAGTGAAAATGTCTATCTTTCACTCTGCATAATGTTTTCAAAGTTCATTCATGTTGTAATATCTATCAGTAGTTCATTTTTTTGTTACCAAATAATATTTCATTTTATGAGACTATCACAATTTATCTATGCATTCATCGGTTGAGGGACATCTGAGTTGTTTCTACTTTTTGGCTGTTATGAATAATGTTGCTGTGTACAAGTTTTTGTGTAGACATGTGTCTTCAGTTCTCTTGGGTATATACCTACGGATAGAATTGTTGGATCATATGGGAACTCTATGTTTACTCTTTTGAGAACCTGCCAGACTACCTTAGAAAAGGTTCATTTCAATTATTGTACTTTTTACAACTACAGAATTTCTATTTGGTTCTTATTGATAATTTCTTCTCTTTACTGATATTCTCTGTTTAGTCAGGTGTGTGGTCATACTTTCTTTAATTCTTAGACATGGTTTAATAATAGCAACTTTGAAGTGTTTTTCTGCTGAATTTAACACCTGGAGCCCGTCAGAATAAAAATCTATTGCCTGCTCTTCTTCCTGAACTCGGATCACACTGTTTTGTCTCTTTGCATGTCTTATATTTTTTTACGGATAATGGAATATTTAGATCTTGTATTGTAGCAACTATGGATTTTGACTACCCAAAAGGGCTTGGTTTTTTGTTTTTGTTTGTTTCTTAATGGCTTATCCAGGCTAATTCTGAAAAATTTATTTCCCACACAGTGTGCAGTCTCTGATGACAGAACTCTATTTTTTCCCTTGGCCTATATTTTTAAGTCTGGCTTCCTAGGAGTCTTCCCTAAGGTTATCATAGCTTAGTATTCTGCCAGTGATTTGTGATAACTGGTTCTCAGGTCCTGTGAGGCGGTAAAACTTCCACTCTCTGCAGGTAGATCTGTGTGTGACTTGGGAAGGCTTTCAGTTCTGTCCCATGTTGAGCCAAGGACTAGTAGCTCTCAAATTCCCACTCTAGTTACTCCTGAGTGGGTGCAGCCTAGCACATGTGCACAGCCTTCCAGACCTCCAGGAATGAGTATAACCTTAACAGGGCCCTTTTTGGTTGCCTCTTTTTCTGGTTCTCTCTGTTAAACTTCTGTCTGGTCTATCATTTTTGTCCCTACTGGTTTCATTGAGCTATCAGCCACTAACAAAGGAAAGACATGTGTAAACCCAGTGACTTGAACTACTAAGTAATATGCAATGTTATTTTCTATTCTTTTTTAATCACTTAAGGGAAAATAGTGTACATTTGGAGAGCATAAGACCTATTTACTGAATTTTAGCAGAGAAATGAGTGAAGATTTTCCAAAATTGAACTAAAAAGTGTTTTCTACAACAAAATGAAGGACCCAATGTCTTTCCCTTGAGGCAACATCTTTTCGAGATAGTCTTGGGCCTATGATATCATTTTGGTAGGCTAGAAGGAGGGGCTGAGAAGGTGTATAGACATATTGTGTACTTCTAAGCTGCTTTTATCAGAGGTACTTTCAAAGCACTTGGCTCCCATTCCAATTGTTAAAGATGACATATTCCTGAGGTGCTATTTCTGAATTGGGACATCAGGACCAGGAGGCATCTGGGTGGTTTAGTTTATTGCAAACCCCTGTAGGCTATAGCACAGCAACGATAGTGTAAAAAAGTCAAAGTGTTCTGGAGAAACCAATAGAATTACCATGGTCCTTAGTCTCCACCCACATAAAGGACCCAGGCTGTCATGAAGCTCCAGTGGCAACATGGGCTGTGATTTGTCCAGAGGTTGCCAAACTCCCTGTGGCGGTATCATTACCTGCTTGAATGCCTTGTTCACAGAGCATTTATTCAAAATAGTACAGACACTTATTGTGAGTGTATAATTCCATAATTTTTAGTAGATTGATAGAGTTGTTCTACTGTCACCACAATCCAGTTTTAGGATATTTCCATCACCCCTCAAACTTCCCTTGTGCCTGTTTGCAGTGTATCTTCACTCCTACTTTCAGCCTTAGACATGTAGATTATACCTCAGCAAAACTGTTAAAAAGTAATCCAAATAAAATATTATCATATATTGCTTCCTGCAATATTGATTATATTTATTGTCAAAAATAAAATATTTTTAAAACTAAAAAAAATAGTACAGTAAGAAAGAGGAAAGGAGTGAGCATTAGAGAGCAAGTGCTTGATGGTGGGGTCTGGAGACACTTGAAACTGGAGTAGCTCCACACTTCCACGGTATACTGAGAACCCAGACCCTTGATGCTTAAAAGCCTGCAAAGTTCTCCTTAAAACCATACAGTGGAGACACCAAAATATACTAGCATCCAGGAGAAGCTTTCATATAAGTTATTGCCAGTTCTGTAAACAAATATCCTAGTAGATTTTGGAGTTGAGTGTCTTCCCTACTTTTTTCCTTTTGAGGCTTTGTGTTGACTGCCTCTGTTAGATTCTCCTACACAGAAAGAATACTCCAGCTAGGAGGAGTTAAGCTTTGTTTCTGCATAAAAGCAATAATTTATGAATTAAACATTTAAATAAGGTGTTAGCCTTTTGCCTAGTAAAATTAAACTTATTGTTATGGCCTGAATGTTTGTGTCCCCCGAAAATTCATATGTTGAGATTCTAATGCTTGATGTGATGGTATTAGGAGGTGGGCCTTTGGGAGGTGCTCAGGCATCAGGGTGGAGCCCTGCTGAATGAGTAGTGCCCTTATTAAAAAGGCTCCAGAGAGCTCTTGCGCCCCCTTCCACCGTATGAGGACACAGCAAGACAGGCAAGATGTAGGCAAGACAGGGGCAGTCTGCAATGCAGGAGGGGGCCTTCACCAGAATGGGTCATGCTGATGCCATGATCTTGGACTTCCCAGACTCTAGAACTGTAAGAAACAAATTTCTTTGTTCATAAGCCACCCAGTGTGAAGTATTTTGTTATAGTAGCCCAAACGGACTAAGACACTAGGATGAATCCTCTGTTGAAACAATAGCTGTATTTTCTTTGATGTTAGAGCATCATCGATAACATGATCTTCATCATCGTAATTATTTTACTGTGTTTCAAGCACCCCTTTCCTCTTAAGCATAAACAAGTCCCTTCTGAAAAAGGTGTCTTTGTCGCTACGAATCTCATGTTAGTTGCTTGTCCAATCCTTGTCCCTCTTTCCAACCTCTTCAGGGAAGGGCTTTCTCATGATAGGGATTCACAGTGGACTATACATGGCCATTCTTATTAACTTTCTTGGCAGGAGTGAAGGAATTTTTAAAGGCTTATTCCTCTCTTCCACCCATCTACTTCCCTACCCCATTTTGAAGTGGTAATACGTGGAAAGATGCACTTTGAGATGGGCTATGCCTTCTGCTCTGAGAAAGTGAATTTTGCTTATGGAACACTAAGAAGGAGTCATGTGCCATATTGGGAACAGCACAGGCTTATAAACCAGACACTTCCACCTCTGCTCTTTCCAGCAGCGTGACTTAGGTGAAGACTCCTTACTTCTCTGATCCTCAGTTTCTACAATAGCAAAGTGGGGATTTTAAATAGACCAACTTATCTACATAAAACAAAGCACAGTTGTGTTTGGCACATTGTCAGTGCTCAATAAATGATAATTATATTAAAATTAATAATATCAAGAGAGCATTCCAGGAGTAGGCCAAGTGAAGCTGGTTTGGGTGTGAGGTTTTAAGGCAGAGAGGTTAAAAAGGATCAGTCATAATGTTTCCTTCTGTGTCTTCCTGTCTAAGCTTCTCAGGATCTTAACAAAAAGAAGATTTTTCAGAATAAAATAGAAATAAATAGTGCTAAAGCTTAAGCTTAGGTGTAAGGTTAGAAGTAAGTTTAGAGCTAGCTCTGAGGGAGCCTTAAAAGAAGGGGAAGCATTGGAGTTAATGATAAGTGTTGAGTTAGAGGTTTGAGTAATGTTAGAGTTTGCAGAAAGGCAGGATCGCAGTTAGAGGTAACGTTAGAATTTAGAGACAAGAGTTAGGGTTAGAATTAATTATAAAGTTAAGGGTAGGATTACATGTGGAGATAGTTTTAAGAATAAAGTTAAGGATGGAAATAAGGTTATATATAAGGCATGAGGATGTGGATAGAGTTAAGATTAAATTGAAAATTAAAGGTGGGGTTAGCTTTAGTGGAAGAAATACGTTCACTAAGTTCCCTTCCCATGGAGTCTCTATCACCATTTTTTCTGGAGTAACCATAATGAGAAGAGATTTCCTGGTAACCCACATTGGACATGGAGTGTGAGCACAAAATGAGCATTTGTTTTGTTAAGTCGCTGAGAGTTTGGGATTGCTTTTTACTGTAGCTTAGCCTAGACTACCCAGATGGATTCAGAAATCTAAGAATCCTAGTAAGCTGCTGTTTGAGAACACCTTTAATAAGAAGAGAAACCACGTATAAAAACTTGTATTTCCTTTCACCTCCATTGGCTTTGATTTTGGCTAAAGTGACAACCAGCCAGGTTCTTTCATGTTATTTATATAGGTGGTGAACTAGGTTTCCACTAACAAATAGACTCTTGTTATGGATGCTATGCTACCCTGCCAAGATCCTACCTTCAGGGCTGAAGGGTTTATTCCTTGGCTACGGGGATGATTGTGGACTGGCAGCTTTCAGCTATAAGCCCTCTATGGTACTTGCCTTTGTTGCAGAGAGTGGCCTGGCATAAGGTCATGCATCTCTTTTGAGGGCAGTGGAAGTATAGAGGTTTGGTCTTCACGCTTCAACTTGGAACAACTCCTAAGCGATATCCTAGGTTCAAAACTCCCCATGGGAGTCAACTAAGTGTTATACTGTTTTTGTTGTTCACGCCTCTTAATTGTCTTTCCCCTGGTGTTGTAGTCTTTGAGTACATGCAGAATTAATCAGGAAGGCTTTCTGGTTGTGCTTGTCTTTGTGAATTTATTTTACAGAATTCAATTTAACTTTCGAAGAAAATGAGGTAAAGTGGTATATTTTCCTTTCCAAAGGTGCAGGGGGAATAAGTCCTTATTGTAACTACGTCACAGCCCAACTTCTCCCTCTGCCCAGTCCTGCTTTCTTCCCTTTCCCCATGTATAAACGTCCTACCCACTTTTATCTCCATCTCAGAATTTACATCCCAGGGAACCCAACCTATCTCTTAGAGCTATTTATGTTTATAAGTGTGCTATAGGCCACATAATATTTGAGAACCACTATGATGTCACCTACTCCCACTGGCATTGCCTCTAAAAATACCTCTTTCTAATATATTCAGCTCTCTAGGTAATACGTTAACATACGTGTAGGGAGAGTATGCAAAGAGAAATGAGCCTCCACTGTGGAGACTGCATTGGCCTAAGTGGGAGCTGAGAGTCTGTGTGGAAACCATGTGTTTCTGCAGTAAGCAGAAACTTACTGCTACTTGATAGCAAGAAGCATTGTTTTCTCTTCAGACCACAAAGACCTTCCAGTGCTGTGGAACGAGCCACTTCAGTCTTCTCCTGCCCACTTTTCCTTCCACTGGTAGTAGAGACTCCAGATCTCTGCCATCAGAAATTTCAACCTCTCTCCATCACCTGGTTGTTGGGGAAGAGCAGCCCCTAGTTTCAGGGGCACAGATATTTCTGGCTTTGGAGAGCAGTGGTCCCATTGTTTCAAGGGACAGTTCAACATTTATCTCTTGATCCACTCCTAGGAATCAACCCAGTCATAGTGGCAAGGGAATGAAGTATTCTTGCTTTCTTCTCAGGCAACTGACGTCATACCAGTATTGCCCAGGCTCACTCAGCATTGGGAAGGTATTCATGTTGAAAGAAAAGGCTAATGTGTTTTGTCATCCCTGTCTCCAGGTGTGGAGCAACAGAGCAACTTAGTATGGTGACCCTGATGATTTCAGAGGTATCCAAAGCCATTTGGGATAGAGGGCAATTAAGGTGATCATTTCATGTTGCATGACTGAAGAGCGGGGAGTTGTGAGGCCCACTTTGGCAACAGGAACAGATAATACAATGCCCACAAATGTTGATGCTCAAAACATATCTGTGGAATGTAGAGTGGCCACTAACAATTGGGGATAAAACCATCAACAAGATAGACATGGTCCTTTCTGTTCTTGGGAAGCTTAGAGTCTGGTGGTAATAAGATAGTAATGATACCCATAGCAAGGAGAACATGTGAGCCACCCCAGGCCCCTGCTCAGGTTAAGAAAGGTAGGATAATTTGAGAGTACAGTTATTCTTCTCATGAGGAATCAGGGATGTTGGTGTTAATATTGGTTTTGTTGTTTATGCCTCTTAATTGTCTTTCTGCTGGTGGTGTAGTCTTTGAATACATGGAGAATTACTCAGCAGAGTGATAGTTCCTGGTTGTGTTTATCTTTGTGAACTTATTTTACAGGGTACAATTTAATTTTCAAAGAAAATGAAGTGAAGCGGTATATTTTCCCCTCAAAAGATGCAGGGAGAAGAAAGACATGTAACATATTAGCCAACATTTAATAAATTTAATAAATTAATAGGAAGTATCACAAAAACCTGGAGTGGATAACATACAGGAACCAGGAATAAGACAGCACTTTGCAACCACTCACAAAAAGTACCATTTGATGAAGGAGAAGATTTACAGGAAATAATATAAGGCAGTCTGTTGCACATGTCTTAAACATACATATGTATATAATAGTACATCAAAATGATTTGTTTGACAGTAAATTCCCACGTTTACATTTATCACATGGACTTTTTTTTTAAAACATTTATAAAAGTTTGTAGATTTAACATTGAACTGTAAGATTTATATCCAAATGAGCATATTTGTTTCATACCAAACTGCACGGAACTTACGAATAGCACACAATTTGAGGATAATTACTGTGTTGGGTACTATTTAGTACTACTACTTGATGACATAAGAATTATTAACAAATGTGCTATAAGCTGTTATCATTCAACTTATTGCTAGTGCTTTTGAAAATCCATGGTTTATATTTTATTTCTTTGTAAAACATGTGCTATGAGCTTGCCCTGATAGTTAAGAAATCAGATGTTTCCAATTTTCTCTAATACTCACAATACTTCAGATCTGAATACATGGTCTTTTTAAGGACTGCTGAAGGATTTTCTTCAGTTCTTTTTATATCACCTACTCTGTCCTACGTTAATTGATGTCCTGATGCCCTATAAATTGATGGATTCATGCAACATACATGGCATACATGCAGGACACCATCTGTATGTGCAGAACTCATGCTGAATGCATGCTGTGTTTCTTCAGACATTTTCATTTTAGTAAGAATTAGATGATCTCATTCAATTTCATATAATTGTTTTTACATGCAGTTAGACAGAGCTAACAGGCAGGTAGACTTTACTTTCGTGTTATATTTGGGCATGCTCAAGCAATTGACTGACATTTGGCAGTGTTGCAAATCAAGTAGAGACTGTATGAGTTTCTTCAAATACAGCAGCTCTCTCACTGCCCCTGTGGCAGACTGTTGGATTTATCTATGCTGTGTGTTGAGGACACAGACCGGGGGTTTTAGAAATTCAGGTTCTGCCTTCACCAATTTCAAGGTATTGAGAGACACACACTTTAATGTGTGTAAGTAACTGTCAGGTATAAGAAATAGCATCATGAATTCTTCAGAAATTGATCCACAGTTGTGTGAAATGGACACACATGGAAATACAGTTACTGGAAACGTATACTCTGCACACAGCATAGACTTAATGGTCTGACATTAGCAGTGCTTGAAAACCTTTCACGGTTAACAAACTAATAAAATGGTACTGAATTCTTAGAGAGCAGCAGGCCCATGAATGAAACGATGGCCAACATTTATTGTTACACAACACTATATTTTAACAAAGATTTAAACTTCTGGTACATAATTTCAGTACAATGAAGAGCTTGCCACTTTCACAAATTAGCTGCAGCCTTTTCCTGCACTAGAGTTTGGAAGGATCTGAAAATGAGATAAATTTTGTTTAAAATTCAAATGGAAACTCTCTATTTCTGTTATTCCCAGAGTTCAGTAAGATTCTTTTAAATTACTTTTTTCACATTCCAAGGGCTTAATTCTGTAGTCCTTAATCAAGTAAAACTTCCAAGGTTTTGATCATCTATGTTTCCAACACAAGTTTTACTCAAAAATGGACTGCTAAATTAGGTCCTATAGATAGAGGTACCATAATTAAGAAAATATTTTAATAAGGCTCAAATGCTAACTTTATTTTGGGTGTAGCACATGAATTTCCAGGATCCTGAGATCAAAACCCAATTGATGTTGAATCCTGGACTGGGAAATAACTTTGGGATCTCATTTCCCAGTTTAATCATCAAATTAGGTATTTACGAAGGACCAGAATGAAAACACTAATTCCAGTTTGCTTGTCATTGTAATCAGAATTTGAACATTATCCTTAAGAAGTGAAAAGTTATTGGTGTATATATCTCAAATAATCCTTCCACTTCTGTAGTCCTGGTTAACAAGCTGCTATGTTAAAATACCACTACATTTAGGGACAGACATTGTGGTGAAATACCAACACAACATTTTGACAAGGTCAAATTTTGTCCCTATGTGTGATAACAAGTCTAAGTTCTGCCCTTGCCTCACTAATAGGTGTGATAGAGTACCAGAAGGCAGAACCTATCTTACTGTGTTTATGTGTGTAAATGAGCAGAGCAAGAATTTAAAGTGTATATTTACTGTTAACCTGGAAAAAGATTCCTCCAAATTTGTTCATTTTAATGTGGTTGAAATATAACCACTGTCATGTGCATCATTCTGGTCTCCTGCAAATGCCACCTGAGATGAACATCAACATTTCCTTATGAACAAAAGAAAGAGAAAGAGAGAGAAGGAGGAGGAGGAGAGAGGGAGGAAGAAAGGAAGGGAAAGAAAAAGAATCAACACTTTATGCATCAAAAAATCAAAATAAGTTATTCTCAACCTGTTATAAACAGTAAATATAGAACTCTAAATCTCACTATTGTACGCATGATTGTAAAGTACAAGGTTGCAAAGCTATATATAAAAACACTCTTTTCAGATAGCAATATTTACATTAGTTATGACCGACAGAAGAATTATAGAACATTTTCCTGCATTTGTAGCTTTACTGTAGGAGATGACTGTGCTGCTCTTTCTTACACACTACTAATCCTTTCACTAACCACGTTGGAGGGATTAACTGGTAGCTCCAAATTCTCAACTTGCATCTCTATCCCGGGCTCATTGTCGTTAGCTTTCTTCGTCACCGGTTCATTGGTATGCCGGTACACGTTAACATTAAGCTCCCTCCCAGACAAAGCAGTGGCAGCAACTCTCGGGATTTGTCTGACAGGAGGTTTTTTTTCTGCCTTATAATTGCAGCGCAAGTAGTTGGAGAATGCCCTTCGGTAAATTTTGTTGAAAAGAGTGTACACCAGAGGATTAATTCCTGAACAAACATACCCAATCCAAACAAACACATTCAGAAGCTTTTCCATGAGCTTTTGATTACAGGCCTTCCCACAAAGAACCGACAGAATATTGGTAATAAAAAATGGGCACCACATGATCAGAAACACAAAGAAAACAATGCCAAGGACTTTCGAGGCTTTCCGTTCATTGTTGATAGCTTGCATGGTGCCCCTGGGACGTCTTTCTTTCTTCTTTCTTCGGCGTGGGTTCAAATCTTGGTTAGGGTTTGCAGAGTTCTCTTCAGCAGTTGTATTCCTCTTGCAGCACTTCAGGAAATCCAGGCTCATTCCAGGTGGTTCCTCGGTGTGGCCGCGCAGTAACATCAGAGCTTGTCTGCGAAGAACGTGAATCGTCAGGCAGTATGTAATCACCATGATCGTCAGTGGTATGAAGAAAGCTACGAAGGACCCAATAAGAACGAAATTTGGGTCATTCAGCACGCAGGTGGTGTTGTTGACGAATACTTTGTCTTCATCTCTCAGTCCAATCACTGGGATAGGAACTGATACACCTAAACGAACAAAAAAAGGAGGTGGAACATTGGTACAGCATATGGAAGGATTGAATCGGTTTGTGCAATGGCATACATTCAACTGCATTTTACTGAACAAAATGTAGAGCTGATATTTGTTGAAAGCAATTCACAGCATAAATTGATAGCCACATGAAAGAGTAGTAGTATGATATCAGAAAATGACAACTTTTTTCATGTTAGGAATGCCTTCTCCCCAAATCTTTGCAGAAGGCATGAAATTACTATCATTGGGATAAACTATTATAGATATGGTTGTGTGTAAGAGTGGATTATGCCTATTTTGTTTTATTTCTACTTCCTAGAACTGTCCTGGCTCATAGAAGACACTCAATAAATATTTGTTGAATGAATGAATAAATTTATATCTGTACTCAATGACATTAGTAAAGCCAATCATTCATTTTTTAGCATGTCATCTTCCAAATGCATTAAAAATGATGTGAATACCACCTATAAGAGTAATAATAGTATATCAGCCTTAGCTAGACTGGGTTTGAGATGAGTTTTTAGCTGACAACATCTATTTCCTCTCCCCGCTTTCCCAAGGAAAGGGGCCAAGAAGAGGAAACTTTATGTATGAGTCCTTTGGAGACAAGGCCGGGGAGCTCTGGAGTTACTGGAGATGATGAGGAGAGTGTGGTCCCCAAATACGCTACAGGGACTAGATCTGACCACTATGCAGAAATAATCTATATGCAGAAACGGAAAGAACTCTCTCTCTCTCTCTCTCTCTTTTTTTTTTTTTGTGAGAAAGATTAGCCCTAAGTTAACATCTGCCGCCAATCCTCCTCTTTTTGCTGAGGAAGCCTGGCCCTGAGCTAACATCCGTGCCCATCTTCCTCCACTTTTTATGTGGGACGCCTACCACAGCATGGCGTGCCAAGCGCTGCCATGTCCACACCCGGAATCCGAACCGGCTAACCCCAGGCTGCCGAGAAGTGGAATGTGTGACCTTAACCACTGTGCAACCAGGCTGGCCTTTAATAAGAGTTTTTGTGGGGCCAGCCCAGTGGCGCAGCAGTTAGGGTTGCACATTCCGCTTCTCAGCGGCCCCGGGTTCACTGGTTCGGATCCTGGGTGTGGACATGGCAGCGCTTGGCGTGCCATGCTGTGGTAGGCGTCCCACATATAAAGTGGAGGAAGACGGGCACGGATGTTAGCTCAGGGTCAGGCTTCCTCAGCAAAAAGAGGAGGACTGGCAGTGGTTAGCTCAGGGATAATCATGCTCAAAAAAAAAAAAGAGAGTTTTTGTGAGACTCTGGGTATAAGCAATATTGTTTCAAGGTCAAGAGACAGAATGAAATGCAGAGTTGGGAGAGATGCAGTCTTTCCATTTCTGTGTGGAATTTTGAACATTTTTGTTTTACAGAATACTGAGAGATAGTACTCTAGGTAAGCATCTCCATTAATAAATAGGCTCATAGGCAGAAAATATCAACAAGGAGATAGGAGCAGAGGGTGATCTTGTGCCTGAGCATAAATAAGGAAACGGGAAATTGTCAGAAATCACTATGGTAGATCTTGGAGAGGTCCTGCATCAATAAGTAGGGATAACCTGCAAGCGAAATTCAAATTTTAATGTTAATTTATTTTCTTTTGGAGCCACAGGAAGGTGAAGCCTGGGAAAATTCAGATTGCTTTTTCAGGATTCTATGAGAGATTATTATTAGGAATCCTGGGCTGGTGGATATCTATGCTACAAACTCTAAGAGGAGGTAGGAGTGCACTGTCAGAGATCTTCGCTGGCCTTAGGGAGCACACAGGGAACAGTAACTAATCTGAAACGGAAAGTCCCTCCAAGCTGTTTTAATGCCTTTCATCAGATATAGAGTGTTTGGCTGGATGATCAAGAAGGAAAAAATGGTCAACGTTTCTTTGCAAGAGCTTTCTGAGGATGTTGCTTGATATTTAATCTCTGGGAATATACAAGGAACGGAGAGTGTTTGGAAAGTGATCTTTAAACCTTCTTCCTCAGACACTGAATTTCTGAAATGACTGGTCTTTTTCTAGAGAAAAAGACCGACTGATGGTGTGAGAAGCAGTAACAAATGTGACAAGACTCCTTGGGGTATTGATACATGCCTATAACACTGAACCTAGGCATGCCATGCAAGAACCTAAGAAAGTCTGTGAAAACCAGGAGGCACTGCAAACAGAAAGTCTCCTCCGGTAATACAGTGTGGGATCCTGGCGAAGAGACCTTTGGACCCTGGATGGGAAGGGTGGCAAGTATCAGAAGGCAATTTTCACAAAGTTTGATGAAATGCTTGAAGGAATTTCAACAAGCATTTGGGAATATAGAATCACACAGGTTACATTTCTTAACAGTTATAAAAACGCAAGTAAGAAAGCTGTCAGTTTCTATCATTAGAAGCTTCATTCCAAAAGTCAAAAATATAGGGGAATCTCTAGAAAGAGTATAGATCAAGCTTGCCTGAAAGAATTCAGTATTGGTTTATCCTTCATGAAGTGTTTTAGTGATGGATCAGGCTACGGGAAGTTTTCTGGAGTTAGGGAAGCTAATATGGGATTAAGAAAAGAAGGAAGGTTTCTTCAAAACAAATAATTTACAGGAGAAAAAATTAGAGGGAGAATCTACAGATTAAGGGAAATTTATAGGACCTAGCAAGCAATTATAATATGTGGATCTGCTTGAGGTCTTGATGCAAACAAACAAACTTTTAAAAATATTGAGGACACAGCTACAGATTTGAACAATGACTGACCTTTTGATGATATTAAATAATTATGGCTCATTAATTTTTAAGAGTGATGTTGATATTGTGGTTATGTAGAAAAATAGTTCTTATATTTTTAGATATACATACTGAAATATTTTGGACAAAGTATTATGATGCTTGGAGTTTATTTAAAAATAATATGGGAGGTGTAAATGAATGGAAGTATGGATGATGCAAGATAGTCTATACATTGATAAATCTTGGAGCTGGATGACAAGTACATGGGTCTTTATTACATAATTCTATCTACTTTTGTAATCTTTGAAAGTTTCCATAAAAACATTTAATAATATTTTAAAAAATTGAAAAACTAAAAGAAGACGTAGAGGTCCTGTCTGAAACAGACAATGAAGTTGCTATTAGTCCTAGAGAAAAAGACCGACTGATGGTGTGAGAAGCAGTAACAAATGTGACAAGACTCCTTGGGGTATTGGTACATGCCTATAACACTGAGCCTAGGGATGCCATGCAAGAACCTAAGAAAGTCTGTGAAAACCAGGAGGCACTGCAAACAGAAAGTCTCCTCCGGTAATACAGTGTGGGATCCTGGCGAAGAGACCTTTGGACCCTGGATGGGAAGGGTGGCAAGTATCAGAAGGCAATTTTCACAAAGTTTGATGAAATGCTTGAAGGAATTATAACAGTCTCCAAGACTTAGTGGCCACTGCTGACCCTGAAAGTGATAATTCTAGAGCAAAAGACTTAGACTCCTGGGTGGAAACACTCGCCACTTTGATATATTTTAGGGAAGAAGGCTATCTTCTGACAAAAATATTGGTAGAAAACTCCGTTATGCTTTCTCAGGATCCTATAGCAAGATGAGAGAAGTCTAGGGGAACTGCTCCCCTCCCAACCTCTCCTCGTCCTCTACCCCCCAGCAATGTGGGAACTAGAGCCTAGAGACTTGGTCTGGGGAATTTGCACTCTGGATGAATCTTGACAAGGGTAGACATACCTACATTCAGGAAAAAAATGGTGAAGTGGAGATTCAATTCCCATAGAAAATGCATCACAATCTTCTAGGTATTCCTAGAGACACCAGAAGTCTCTGGGAAAGGCCTCACACAGTGACCGTAAGAGCAATGGAAGTCAGTATTATTCAGAGCCCAGCTCTGGAGTGGTGTTAGCTTGCCTCTATTAAAAGATTTCTTCACTTTCCTAAGAGACTATTGGGCTTAAAAGTAGGCCTTGTCAAGGGACAACAAAAGAGGGTAGCAGAGTGATTCCAGATGAGCTGAGGCTGTTATTGGATATGTGAGGTCAATTTTATCCCTGGCATCTATTTGTATAATTTTATGTACATTGAGCAAAGAGTGAAGTTGCCCTCTATTGAGTCTATCTTATGTGCCAGGCACTGAGCCATACATCACTGACAAAACAGATGTAAAATGTGTTATCCCAATTTGGGTTAGGGTTAGGGGTTAGGTGTAAAATGTATTATCCCAATTTGGTTAAAATCTCTATAATAGAGATATTATTTGGTAAGGTGACTTAACCACTTTACCAAATCTATGCCATCATTAGTTGCTTTTTTTTAAAACAGTGAATGCAGTCAACAAAACAAGAAGAAATTCAAGTTCTTTTGACAATATCAGGAAGTGATAAATAATAGCAAGAAGTGAAGCAGCACTAATAATAATATATATTGCACTGATTATCTTATTCAATGCTTTAAAAAAATAAAGATATGCGTCAGCAGTTCTCAAAGTGTGATTCAAGGACCCTGGTGGCCTCTGATGCTCTTTTAAAGAGTTTTCTAGTCTTCCTTTACCAAATATTTGTCTTTTAAACTGCATTTTCTTCACAAACTTCAACCAAAACAACGTATCACAACAGATTGAGTGCAGGTACATATATAAGAATCCAACTATCTTTCCATAAAACTAAACATTAAAGAGATTTTCAAAACTGTAAAACAATGCCAGTCCTTGCTCTGATTTCTTTTGGAAGAATATAGTTAGTTTTCATAAAAATATGTTATTTATTTATGTTAACATTAAATGGATTCATTATTGCTATTTAAAATGAAGTGATTTGTAAATATTTTAAACATTTCTCAGCTTTAATTTCGAATATAGTAAATATCAATATAGTCATGTATCACTTAGCAATGGGGATATGTTCTGAGAAATGTGTCGTTAGGTGATTTTGTCATTGTGTGAACATCAGAGTGCACTTACACAAACCTAGAGGGTATAGCTTACTACACACCTAGGCTATATGGTACTGATCTTATGGGACCACTTTCACATACACAGTTGACGGAAACATTGTTATGCAGTGCATGAGTGTAGATATAGCTCACATAAACAAAAGCTCTTTAGGGTCATCAATTATTTTAGAGTTTAAAGGGGTCCTGACATCAAGGAGATTGAGAACTGCTGTTCTATGTTAATGGATGAAGTTAAGCCCTGGAAAGTTAAGTTCAGCAAATTTGTGAAGTCTTTCTCAGTATTTTAAACTTGTCAACCAGTAGAAATTTAGGCGATACTTTAAGGTCAGGTAAATATAAGCAACATCAGTAATAGCAACAAAACATTTTATATGCTTGATCTCATTTATTCTCATAAAAATTCTGAAAGGCACATGTTATTTGGTGAAGTTAACTTCAGAAAAGTTAAGTTTAGCAAGTATAATTGAACAATCTTTGGTATTTTAAAAACCTTTGATTTAGCCAAGAAGAAAAAGTAAAAATGAACTCCCATAGAAAATACCAGATACAAATAACAATAATTGCAATAATAACTACCTTTTACTGAATGCTTCCTATGCTTCCTATTTGTCACACGTTGAGTCAATTACTTTATAGTATATACTTTCATATATTATCTTATTCAATTCAGAAAAGAGCATAGAAAGAAGGAATTATTAGCTAGAATCACTTAATCTTTCTGAAATTAACTTCAATATATCTATATCACCTTCTTTAGAATTTTAGAAACAGCAAAGATAAGTTATAATTTATGTTCTGCTGAAAGTGTCAGGTACTACTTCAACCAATAAAGTCAAATATTTTGCATGCGTTATCACATTTAGTTCTCAAAAAACCCTGAAAAGTGATTATTATTTATTAAGGTAACTTAAACTCAGAGACAAAAAAATACCCTCAATAAGCATATAAGATCTTAGCATTTTAGAAATGTTGAATTCAGTAACATAGTTATAGCTCAAGTTTTTATTGAAAATATGTTACTACTACTACTACTATGACTACTACTATCACTCATTGAGTGCTTACTGACTCTGGTACTTTATCTCCACTACATACTTTATATGCATTATCTCATTCCAGCCTCACAAAAGCCATAAAATAACTTGATGAGGTTATTTTACTGCAAATAAGGCAAGTGAGTTCAGAGAATGTATAAAGATGCTCAAATTATTTCTTAAAGCCTTGAATTCAAGCAACACAGATCAGTTCTCTTCAAACTATCAGATAGTAACAGCATATGCCAATGATTCTTCAATGCACATGTCTTTCAGATTTTAACATCTTTGAAAGTGTGATGCATCTTATAACCAATAGTGTCTTGCAGTCACTGTTGGCCAGACAGCAGTTATTACATAGTTGTCGTTGTCAGTGCACATGTGAACCTGGCCTGAAAAACTTCTTTTGACATGTTCTGATATGACCAAAATTACCAGCAAGAAAATTTGCAAAATGGGTATCAGCAATTCAGTGTGAAAGAAAAATTACATCATAACAGGCTATGGGAGGGATTGTTCTGAAGAAGTCATCCTCACCAGCATCAGATGACACAGAGGGGTCCTAGAGTTCAAAACATTTCCTCTGTCTTTGAAAATAAGGAGGTCACCGGTGATTACAGAGAGAACAGTTATAGTAGAATAGTGAAAAAAGGAAACAGATTGCCAAGAGATGAATAATAAATAGTGATACAAAAAAGGAGAGAGAGATTATCGGATAAATTTCCTGGAACAGATTGGCCAACATCAAAATGAAAACAACTTAGGGGAATTATTACTGTATTCACAGACCAGGAACAGAATTTGTCACCCCAAAATATACCTTTTTGGCATAAAAATTATTTTAGGCTGATTACTTTTGAGAAACAGCAGACACAGGGAAAAGCTCTGAAAAACCTAGTAAAAGTTGCCCATTTATAACAGAAATTTACATTTATAAGAGAACTCTCCATGCCGGGAAGGAGAGGATGACTAAATCTCTAGAAATTCTTCTCAATAGAGAAGGCAAGGACTTAAATCTACATAACAAATTTACCCTTGTTTACTGTGCTGACCTCATCCTAACAACAGAACATTAAAGTTATTTTTTCCCTCAATTATTTTATTGAAATCAAAAAGGTTTATAACATTGTATAATTTTGGGTGTACATAATTATTTATTAATTTCTGAATAGACTGCATCATGCTCACCACCATAGTCTAATTTTTATCCATCATCACATATATGTGCCCCTTTACCCCTTTCACCCACCACCCAGCCCCTTTCCCCTCTGGTAACCACCAATCTGTTCTCTTTATCCATGTGTTTGTTTATCTTCCACAAACAAGTGAAATCATGCAGTGTTTGTCTTTCTCTGTCTGGCTTATTTTGCTTAACAATCATTCCTTTGAGGTGGGAATGCAAACTAGTGCAGCCACTATGGAAAACAGTATGGAGATTTCTCAAAAAATTAAAAACAGGAATACCATATGACCCAGCTATCCCACTACTGGATATTTGTCCAAAGATCTTGAAATCAACAATCCAAAGAGATTTATGCAACCCTATGTTCATTGCGGCATTATTCACAATAGCCAAGACATAGAAGTAACCCAAGTACCCATCTACTGATGAATAGATAAAGAAGATGTGATATATATTGTGTATATATATATATATACATATATATACACAATGGAATACTACTCAGCCATAAAAAAGACAAAATCATCCTATTTGCAATAACAGAATGTTAAAGTTACTTTTCAGGGGTGATGAGCCAGCCAGCAGTATGCACAGAAGAGAAAATTTTGATCCGCGAATTGAAACTTATCCTGCCGGGGCTTCTGCATACCAGTCTGCCCTCTCTGATCACTTAAACCTTACCCCATGCACTGGCTCAGGGAGACAGTTTTGAGAGCCTGGCCTCCTATCTCCTTACCAATGGATTACATAATAAGCTTTCTTCCATCAAAGACTGGTGTACATAGTATTGGCTTCTGTGCACACAAGTGGAGAGAGCCCTTGCTCTGTAATGTTTCTAAAGTGCAGGGCTGTCTCAGAGGTATCTATTTTTGTGAATTGTTTTTCATGGAGAAGAATTTTTTCATGAAGACCTAGGAAGATCTCACAATGTCAAGCTAACACGAGTGGTTGCCTCATGGAGTAATAAGTGAGCCTCTTGAACATGAGAGTTGACAGCAGAAGGTAAAGGAACTATTTTCAGAGAAGATCATAGAAACAAACACAGGCAGCTCTGCCTCAGTTCTGAGGGGATAAAATGTGACTGAGAGTTGGGGAGAAAAGCTTGTTGTGTGCTTTAGCAAATAAATCAGTATGGTGTTGGTTCAGTGAGAATTTTAAGGAATTCAGAGTTAGGTTCAGAGTCAACTTTGAACTTCAAGGGGTTTTTAGCTTTGGGAAGAGTAGGAACATAGGCATGCATGAATAAAAGAAAGCAATTACAATGGTAGTAGTAAGGAGAAGACCTCAAATGACTGAGGAAAGTTGAACTACAAGAGAAAGATTGTAAGCAGGAAAGCATGAAAAGGCAGTCCATGAGGTGACAAGAGGAATGCCCATGATTTGTAAGATATTCTTGGATAAGAATTTGTGAGAGGTGGGTGTGGAGGTCCTAGTATTTAACTACAATAGGGCTGAGGGCATAAGGAAGTGAAATTTGAAGTAGCATTGAAATATGGCCATATTACTACTGAAAGGCAGCAGAATATGCCACCTCAAAATATGCCTCTTTGGCATAAGGATTATTTTGAGAAATGGCAGACACAGGAGAAGCTCAGAAAACAGAATAGAAGGTACCATTTTGTAAGGGAAATTTTCACTTATACAGGCAATCTCTCATTTGTAAGTGTCTCCCTCTCTGTACAAGGAAGAGAAGGATGACTCTAAATCACAAGAGAATCTTATCAATGGAGAAAGCACCCACTTAAATCTGCATAACAAACCTTACTCTTGTTTACTGTGCTTTTCCTACTAACCTCCCATAACTGGCCTCCCCCGACCCAACATCTTTTTGTCTTTAGTTGAAGATGATATTTAAGGTGGTGGCTTGCACTATCTGGGGGAGTTACTCAATTTTTCTGGGTATCTGTCATGTATACATAAGGATAACATGTTAATAAATTTCTGTTTGCTTCTCTCTTGCTAATCTTTCTTTTGTTATAAGATGTCTAAGTTACGAACTCAGAAGGGTAGAGGGGAAATTATTTTTCCTCCCCTACACTACTCACAAGCTAATGAAGTTTGAGGAAACTAAGACTGCATTTAAGGTGTAATAACGTGCTTAAACGTTAAAGGTGAAAGCCAGTCGAGTGGAAGAGCTTAAAGATAGAGAAAAGAAAGATTACAGATGATGGATAAAGGTTCCTGAGGAGGCAAAGTCAGAAACAATTGAAAGAATTACACTAGGACTAAAGAATGGCTGTTACTTCCTGTTAGAAGAGATGGTAGTATGAATGAGTGGCAGAAATTATCAGAGCCTATATAAGAAGATGAAAGAGTAATAAAAATTAGAAGTAAGTGTTAGGTGGCAAAAGAGCAGAATTGTTAGCTGGATCCACAGAGTGATTCAAATGAATATTTGTTGATTCTGTGAAGCAATGAGAAATAAGGAGAGTGAATGCAGATAGATATGTGTGGATAGTGAGCTTTTCTTAAAAATAAAGACAGTTGAACACTCTTATATGTTACTGGAAAAATATTCAAGACAGCGAGTTTGAAGATGCAGGCGAGAAAGACAATGGGAAATGGAATCGGACCCTGAGAACCTGAGAAAAGATGGACTCCTGGGTCCCAGGCAGAAAGTCAAGACTTGAGTAAAAGGTAGCCTCAATTCTCTTGTAAGAGGTATAAAAAGGATTATTATGCAAGGGAAAGAAGAGTGTCTAATTTAAGGGAGGAATAAAGGGGACTAAGGGGAATGGGCAGATTTTTGAGATATTTAGAAGTTCCATTGATAGGATATGGTGATTGGATGTGGCATGTGAGAGAGAGGAAAGAGTCAATAAGTGATTGCGGGTTTTTGGTCTACGTCGTTAGGTAGATGGGGGTGCTATTAAGCATAAGAACACAGGTGAAAGGGCAGGATTGTGGCAGGGGAGGTAATAGACTCAGTTTGGATTGTGTTAAATTTGAAGTGCTTGTGGAGTATGAATATGGAATTCCATGTGACTATAGGTGTTTGGAACTCATGAGACAGGTGTGGGTTGGGGACAGTATTTTTCTTATAAGGGAAAATTTTAAGGTCATGACCTTCTAGGGAGAATTTTTGTGAAAAGAGAAAAGAGATCATATAAGAATCTACAGCAAGAGTTCTGAACCTTTATGTATCTGAGGACCTCTTCTCAGAATACTATTTTAAATGCATAAAATGACATAGAGGGGATTGCAAAGGAAATAAATTATTTTGGCATTCTGCTATCAAAATATTAAAAGTAAATTTTAGAAACAAAATATGTGCTTTTAATTAGCCCATTAAATAACAAAATCTAGTATTGGGTCTAATAGCTAGTGAAATTTTGAAATGTTGACGAGCATCTATCACATGTCATATAAACAAGGGAACCATGCTGTTTGAGTTCTAAATTTACATGTTTCTTCCCCTGAGGGCATTCTGCAGCATGGAGGTTAGATCTAAAACAGAAAGTTGCCATCTAATTGAACTGAGGAGTCAAAAAATAGCGTTAAGGGCTGCCAGAACAGCTGCTATTTGAAGGGTGCAATCAGAGAAAGGACAAGCCACGGGGAGGAGGGGGCTTAAAAAGTTTAACAAAGTTCCCTCAAATTCTTGCTTGACACTTGAATCCTTTATGTGCGAGACTCCAAGTAACCCATAAAGCCAGCAACATTTGAGAGGTTCAACGTATTTAATAGAGAAGAAAGTATTTACTCAAGAACAACAGTTGTCTACTGCAGAGAAAACAGAGTTGGGAGTTTGCATCACACCAAGTCAGAAAGGTTAGTAAACACTTTGGCCTGTTTATTTATACTGAGAAGGAGCATGCCTTAGGAGAAAAGCCAGTTTTTTAGGACTAAAGGATTTGCCCTAGAACTAAAAGGAAACCCAGAGTCCACCATAAAAAAGCAATACCAAAGCCCCCATAAGAGTATGTTTGTAAAATTACTATATATACAAAGAAACAGAAAAATGTGACCCATAATAAAGAGGAAAATACGTCAATAGAAACAGATCCATACATGAACCAGAGATTGAAATTAACAGACAAGGGCTTTACCTATGATAAATATGCTAAATAATCTACCAGAAAAGATAAATACATGGTTGTAGATATGGGAATTTCAGGAGAGATGTGGAAACTAGAGAAAAGAGGAAATAGCGTAACTGAAAAAATTCATTACTTAAAATTAAGAAAAATAATTGAATGGGATTAATAGTAGAAGTAGTGAACAATTAACTAGAAGAAGGTCAATACATTCAAACTTGAGCACAAGGATAAATAAAAGATTTTTAAAAATTGAACTCATGTCTCTAGCTATGACAGAATTCTTGGTACCTGACTTGCCATCCTGCCAAAAACAACTATAAATATTGGACAGAATATATGACAACTCTTTCCAGGCATTTGGTAATAATTGGTCTAGGACTGTGCTTTTTAAGATAAAAGAAGCACATAAGATAACTCCTATATGCACCCTTCCCCTCTCTATCTGGAAACAATTTCTTTTTTTTCTTTTTGAGGAAGATTAGCCCTGAGCTAACTGCTGCCAATCCTCCTCTTTTTGCTGAGGAAGACCGGCCCTGAGCTAACATTCATGCCCATCTTCCTCTACTTTATATGTAGGATGCCTACCACAGCATGGCATGCCAAGCAGTGCCATGTCTGCACCTGGTATCTGAACTGGTGAACTCCCAGGCTGCTGAAGCAGAACGTGCACACTTAACCACTGCACCACCAGGCCAGCCCCTGGAGACAATTTCTTGACTGTGGCACAGAGAAGTAGAGACCAAGCAGGGATTGATTTTCCTGCTGAACTAAGGAGGTAGAGATCAGAGTTCAGGGTTGCCAAAGCACTTGGATCTTCCTGGGCAAGGTATAAGAGAAGAGGAAATTATACAGAAGGAGACACAAGAAGTACTTGTGAGCATACCTTCCAGGTACCTGGCTGAGGGCTAGGTTGCACATACACAGATGAAACTCCATAAGGCCTAGCGGAGAGTGGCAGCTATGGGGACAAGAACAGCACAAAGATACTAGAGGTTATATAGTCCTAGAAGTTGAAGTCTGGCCCAGACAGAATGAAGAGACTCCATTAGGACATCACTAACATCTTGAGGATTCAGTTAAAACAAAAGAAAGACTCTGCTTAGCAATAAGGATCATGGCCTTAAAAGATGCACCACAATAAAGCCTAAAACTAAACCTCAGCAGGTTCAAGAAGAACAAACAATAAATTAACAGCATGCCAGCCTGAAATTCAACACTCTAAAAGAAAACAATATATTCCAGTTTTGTTGCAATGTATCATCTACAATACCTTGTATAAAATTAAAAAAAGGGGCCAGCCCAGTGGCACAGTGGTTAAGTTCACACATTCCGCTTCAGTGGCCTGGGGTTTGCCAGTTTGGATCCTGGGTATACATCTACACACTGCTAGTCAAGCCATGCTGTGGCAGGCATCTCACATATGAAGTAGAGAAAGATTGGCATGGAAGCTAGCACAGGGCCAATCTTCCTCAGCAAAAGGAAGAAGATTGGTGGCAGATGTTAGCTCTTGGCTGATCTTCTTCAGAGAAAGTAATTAATTAAAAAAATTTTAAAATATATGCTAAAAAATAGGAAATTATTATATTAATCACAGAAAAAGTCAAAAAAGACTATATCACTTAATGTTGGAATTATCAGGTAAGGAATTTGCACCAATTATTACACAAACATTCAAGGATTTAAATGCAAATGTGGTTCTACTGAGTGAAGAGATGTTGATTCTTAGCAGAGAAATGTGAATTTTAAAAAAAGAATGCAATGGAAACTTTGGAAGTACAGGTAAAAATATCTGAATGAATAATAAACTAGACAAGTTTAATAGACAATCGGAAATAGTAGAAGAAAGGAACCACAAACTTGAAGACATTTATACAAATTAATCAATCAGAAGAACAGAAAGAAAAAAAGATTAAAACAATTAATAGAGTTTCAGTGACCTGTGGGAGAATGTAAAGCACTCTAACACGTGGGTAATTAGAATCTCAGAAGAGGAGAAATAATGGGGCAGGCAAATGTTTGAAGAAATAATAGTAAAACTTCCAAAATTTGGTGAAAAGTGTGAATCTATAGATCTATGAAGCAATAATAGTAAAACTTCCAAAATTTGGTGAAAAGTGTGAATCTATAGATCTATGAAGCTTAAGCTCTTAGTAGAATAAATCCGAAGACAAATCCAAATCATAAGAATATCACAATCAAACTATGTATAAACAATATAAATAATAAATCTAAAAGGCAGCCAGATGATGCCAGTGACTACAGCAACACCAGCAGCAGCAAGGCACCAGAGACCCCAGAGGCACAAGCCGCAATGAAGAGAGTGACAAAATGTCCTCTGGCAGAAGTGGTAGAGGGTAGAAAGTACTGATTCTCAAAAATAGCCAGGCAGCTCAGCTAGGAGAAACCAAAAACTTGTGCTATACTGCCACCTACTGAAAAAAAGGAAAAGCCTCTAATTACCAATGTTTTGAACTGTCAGAATCAAAGTGAACAAATACCTAAATAAGAAAGGTGTTCACTATTTCAAATGTGCTGATAGAGGAATAACTCATCAAACACCATGAAAAACCATGGTAACATGGTATCCTAAAAAGAAAATGATAATTCTCCAGATACCAAACTTAAAGTCATGGAAGATTGTGATCTAACTGATAGAGAATTCAAAATAGCTGTCATGAAGGAGCACAATGAGCTACGAGAAAATTCAGAAAAGCAATGTAATGAGCTCACGAATAAAATTAATGAACAGAAGGAATACTTTATCAGAGAGATTGAAACACTAAAAAAGAACCACACAGAAGTTCTGGACCTGAAGAACTCAATAAACAAGATGAAGAATGCATTAGAAAGCACTGGAAATAAAGAAGAATATATGAAGAGAGAATTATTTAGCTCAAAGATAGAAATCTAGAAATGATTCATATAGAAAAGGAGAGAAAGAACTAAGATTTAAAAAAAAGATAAAGAAACTCTATGAGAACTATTCGACTTCATTAGAAAAGGCAACATAATGATAGTAGATATCCCAGAAGGAAAAGAGAGGGAGAAGGGAGAAGAGAGCTTATTTAAATAAATAATAGCTGAGAACTTCCAAAACCTGTAGAAGGAACTGGATATACAATTCACAAAACTAACTGAACACCTAATTATCTCAATGCAAAAAGGTCTTCTCTAAGACACAGTATATTAAAACTGTCAAAAGTCAATGATAGGGGCTGGCCCGGTGGTGCAGCGGTTAAATGCACACGTTCTGCTTCAGCAGCCTGGGGTTCACCGGTTTGGATCCCGGGTGCAGACATGGCACTGCTTGGCAAGCCATACTGTGGTAGGCGTCCCACATATAAAGTAGAGGAAGATGGGCATGGATGTTAGCTCAGGGCCAGTCTTCCTCAGCAAAAAAAGAGGAGGATTGGCAGCAGTTAGCTCAGGACTAATCTTCCTCAAAAAAAAAAAAAAGTCAATGATAAAGAATTTTAAAGGCAGGCAGGGAAAAAAAGGACAGTAACCTACAAAGGAACCCCCATTAGGCTATCAGCCAAAACTCTACTGGCCAGGAGAGAGTGGAATGACATACTCAAAATATTGAAAGATAAAAACTTTTAGCCAAGAATACTCTATAAAGTGAGGATATCCTTCAGATATGAAGGAGAAATAAAGGCTTTCCCAGACAAACAAAAGCTGAAGGAGCTCATCACCACTAGACCTGACTGACAAGAAATGTTGACAGGAGCTCTTCTACTGGAAATAAAAAGGCAAAAGCACACAAAACTTTGATTAAGGTGATAAATAGACAGATTCAGAAAATTGCAAATTTATATCAGAATAAGTTGTTAAATAATTATAGCATAAAGGTTTAAGGGAAAAAGATATTAAAAATAACCATATCTCCTTCAATTTAGTAACAAACTGACAACATAAAAAGGAATAATTTGTGACAACAAAAATATAAAAGGGGAGGAGGAAAAGGGTGGAACATGTATAGGCAAATGAAAATATAAGACACTATCATCAGAAAAAGGACTATTTTATCTATGAGATTTTTTATACAAACCTCATGGTAACTACGAAACAAAAATCTAAAGCAGAGACACCAAACATAAAAAAAGAGGAAACTGAGAAAAGCATGGAAAACCACCAAATTACATCAGACAAAAATACAAGGGAAAAGAAACAATGGAAATAGAGAGCAACCAGAAAACAAAAGATAAAAGGGAAGTAGTAAGTCCTCATATATCAATAATCACCTTAAATGTAAGTCGATTGAATTCTTCAATAAAAAGACACAGAGTGGCTGGATGGATTAAAAAATAAGACCTAACAATATGCTGCCTCCAGGAAACACATCTCAACTCTGAAGACAACACAGTCTCAAAGTGAAGGGATGGAAGACGATACTACAAACAAATGGCAAGCAAAAGGAAGCAGGTGTAGCCATACTCATATCAGACAAAATAGACTTCAAGGCAAGTAGATAACAAGAGAAAAAGATGGATATTATATAAAGATAAAGGAGACAATCGATCAAGAAGACATAACATTTATTAATATATATATGCACTCAACATAGGAGCACCAAAATATATAAAGCAACTATTAAAAGACTTAAAGGGAGAAATTGATAGCAACACAATAATAGTAGCTGACATTAACACCCCACTTACACCAATGGATAGATAATCCAGACAGGAAGTCAACCAGGAAAATCAGCCTTAAAGGGAAAATTAGACTACATGGACTTAATAGATACATACAGAACATTCCATCCAAAAGCAGCAGAATATACATTCTTCTCAAGTACATATGGAACATTCTCAAGGATAGACTATGTGTTGGGACAAAAAATGTCTCCATAAATTTAAGAAGATTGAAATCATATCAAGCATCGTTTTCAACCACAACAGTAGGAAATTAGACGTCAATGACAAGAAAAAAACTGAAAAAAAAAATCGCAATTATGTGGAGACTAAACAACATGCTACTGAACAACTATTTGGTTCAATGAAGAAATCAAAGGAGAAATCAAAAAATACCAGAAGACAAATGAAAATACAACATACCAAAATCTATAAGAGGTAGCAAAAGCAGTACTAAGAAGGAAGTTTATAGCACCAAAGGCTTACCTCAAAAAACAAGAAAAATAGGGGCCAGCCCTGTAGCTGAGTGGTCAAATTTGTGTGCTCTGCTTCTGTGGCCTGAGGTTTCACCAGTTAAGATTCTGGGCTCAGACATAGCAGTGCTCATCAAGCCATGCTGAGGCAGCATCCCACATAGCAAAACTAGAAGGACCTACAACTAGAATATACAACTATGTACTGGGGGGCTTTGGGGAGTAGAAGACAAAAAAAAAACAAGAGAAATATTGGGCCAGCCCTGGTGGTCTAGTGGTTAAGTTTAGCAAGCTCTGCTTCACTGGCCCAGGTTTGGCTCCCAGGCATGGACCTACACTGTTCTGTTAGCAACCATGATGTGCTGGCAGCCCACATACTAGAAAATAGAGGAAGATTGGCATGGATGTTAGCTCAGGGTGAATCTTCCTCAGCAAAAAAAAAAAAAAAGAAAGAAAAAGAAGAAGAGAAAAATCTCAAATGAACAATCTAGCCACACACCTAAAGAAACTGGAAAAAGAGGAACAAACAAAGCCTAAAGTCAGTAGAAGGAAGGAAATATTAAAAATCAGAGCAGAAATAAATGAAATAGAGACTAAAAAGACAATAGAAAAGATCAATGAAACTAAGAACTGGTTTTTGAAAAGATAAACAAAACTGACAAATCTTAGCTAGATTCACTAAGAAAAAAAAGAGAGAAGGTTCAAATAAATAAAATCAGAAATGAAAGAGGAGAAGCTATAGTGGATACCACATAAATACCAAGGATTATAAAAGACTAGTATGAACAGCTATATACCAACAAATTGGGCAACCTAGAAGAAATGAATAAGTTCTTAGAATCATACAACCTTCCAAGACTAAATCATGAATAAATAGAAAATCTGAATAGACCAATCACTAGTAAGGAGATTGAAATAGTATTCAAAAACCCTCCATAAAACAAAAGTCCAGGACTAGACAGCTTCACTGGTGAATTCTACCAAACATTCAAAGAAGATTTAATATCTATCCTGCTCAAACTCTTCCAAGAAATTGAAGAGGAGGGAATGCTTCTTATCTCATTTTATGATGCCCACATTACCCTGATACCAAAACCAGTCAAGGACAATACAAAAAAAGAAAATTACAAGCCAATATCTCTGATGAACGTAGATACAAATATCCTCAGCAAAATATTAGCAAGCTGAATACAACAATATGTTAAAAGGATCATACACCATAATCAGGTGGGATTTATTCCAGGAATGCAAGGATGGTTCAACATTGGCAAATCAATCAATGTGATACATCACACTAACAAAATGAGGCATAAAAATTATATGATCTCAATAGATGTAGAAAAAGCACTTGACAAGATTGAACATCCATTTATGCTAAAACCTCTCAATAAAATGGGTATAGACAGAAAATACTTCAACATAACGAAGACCATATATGAAAAATCCACAGTTAACATCATACTCAGCAGTGAAAAACTGAAAGCTATCCCTCTAAGATCAGGAACAAGGCAAGGATGCCCACTCTCACTACTCTCATTCAATATGTTATTGGAAGCCCTAGCCAGAGCAATTAGGCAAGAAAAAGAAATAAAAGGCATCCAAGTTGGAATAGAAGTAAAACTTGCTATTTGCAGATGACATGATTTTATATATAGAAAACCCTAAAGTCTCCACCAAAATTTATTAGAAATAATAAACAAATAAGGTAAAATTTCAGTGTACAAAATCAAAATACAAAAACCAGTTGCATTTCTATACACTAACAATGAACTATCAGAAAGAGAAATTAGGAAAATAATAATATTTACAATTGAATTAAAAACAATAAAATTTCTAGCAATAAATTTAACCATTAAAAAGAAGAAACCTTGCCATTTATGATAATATCGATAGATCTTGGGGGTATTATGCTAAGATAAATAAGTCACATGGAGAAAGCCAGATACCATATGATTTAACCAAGGAGGTGAAAGACCTGTACACTGAAAACTGACATTGTTGATAGACATTGAAGAAGACACGAAGAAATAGAAAGATACTTTGTGCTCATGGATTGGAAGAATTAACATTGTTAAAATATCCACATTGCCTAAAGCAATCTACATATTCAATGCAATACCAATCAAAATCCCAATATTTTTGACAGAAATAGAACAAAAAATTCTAAAATTTATATGGAACCACAAAAGACCCTATAGCCAAAGCAATCGTTAGAAAAAAGAGCAAAGCTGGAGATATCACACTGCCTGAATTCAAAATATACTACAAAGCCATAGTAATCAAAACAACTAAAAAACAGGCAAAGGATCTGAACAGATACTTTTTCAAAGAAGACATACAGATGGCCAACAGTCGCACGAAAGGATGTTCAACACCACTAATTTTAGGGAAATGCAAATCGAAAATACAATGAAATACCACCTTACACATGTTAGAATGGCTGTAATCACCAAGGCAAAAAATAACAAATGTTGGAGGGGATGTGGAGGAAAGGGAACCCTCATGTACTGCTGGTGGGAATGCAAACAGGTGCAGCCACTATGGAAAACAGTATGGATATTCCTCAAAAAATTAAGCATAGAAGTACCATATGATCTAGCTATTCCACTTCTGGGTATTTATCTGAAGAACATGAAAACATGAATTTGAAAAGATGTATGCACCCATATTGCAACATTACTTACAATAGCCAAGACTTAGAAACAACCAAAGTGTTCATCAATGGATGAATGGATAAAGAAGATGTGAGATGTATACATACAATAGAATACTATTCAGCCATTAAAAAGAAGAAACCTTGCCATTTATGATAATATCGATAGATCTTGGGGGTATTATGCTAAGATAAATAAGTCACATGGAGAAAGCCAGATACCATATGATTTCACTCGTATGTAGAAGATGAAAACAGCAACAATGAACAAACACATTGATATAGAAATTAGATTGATGGTTACTAGAGAGGAAGGGGGGAAGGGAGGAAGGAGTAAAAGGGCACATGCGTATGATGACAGATGGTAATGAGACTTTGGGCAGTGAATATGATGTAATCTACACAGAAATTGAAATACTATGATGTAAACTCAAAATTTATATGTTATGAACCAATGTTACTTAAATTAAAAAGAATTAAAAAAATTCAATAAAGTAACTGAAATTCAATGCTAGAAATATTTGATAAGGAGAACATAAGGCAAGAAAAGAAGAATGGAGGAACAAAAACCAAATGAAACAAATAGAAAGCAAAGAGCAAGATGACAGACTTAAACTCAGTCATATCAATAATTACATGAAATGTAATTGGACCAAATACTCCAGCTAGAGTATCCAGCAGCACTTTTTAGAGTAGCATATAAAAGCAAGACTATCACTGTCTAAAAGCGATGAACTTTAAATATGAAGACACATATAGGTTGAAAATGGAAAATTATGGAAAATGATATATTGTATAGACAGTAATTATAAGAAAACTGGCGTGGCAATGTTAAAATCAGGTAAAGTATACTTTAAGACAAGAAATATTACAAGAGATGAAGGGGGACATTCAAAACAATAAAAAGATAAATTTAAAAGTGAGACAGAACAATCCTAAATATGTTTTTCTCTAATAGCACAACTTCAAAATACATGAAGCAAAATTTAACAGAACTAAAGGAAGTAATGAACAAATCCAAAATCATAATTGGCAATTTTAACATTCTTCTTTCAGTAACTGCTAGAAAAGGAAAGTAAAGATATAGAAAATATGAACAATGCTATCAACTAACGATGCAATTGACATATACAGAACGTTACACCAAATACTTCTGAATACACATTCTTTTCAGCGGGTATTGAATGCTTACATGAAATTCTCACCAAGATAAATCATATGCTGGAGCATAAAATATATCTTAATTATTGCAAAAGACTGAAATCTTCTGCAGCATGTTCTCTGACAACAGATATAAATTAGAAATCATTTACAATGAGATAATGAGAAAACTCCCCAGATAATTGGAAATCAAATTACAAGTATATAAATTATTCATGGGCCAAAAAAGAAATCACAAGGAAAATTGGTAAAAACATTTGGATAAATATATTGAAAACCCAGCACATAAAATCTGTGAGTTTGGCAAAAGCAGTGTTTAGAGGGAATTTTAGTCATAATGTCTATAGTAGAAAATAAGAAAGGGTTAAAGTCAGTGATCTCGGTTTCCATCATAAGAAACTTAAAAAAAGAGGAAACTACATTTTAGGTAAAAGGAAGGAAGTAATATATACAATAACAAAAAATCAATGAATGAGAAAACAGACAAATATTAGAGAAAACTGACAAAGTAAAAGTTGATTCTTAGCAAAGGTTAATAAAATTGATAAATCTCTAACAAGACACATCAACAAAAAGGAGAGAAATGAGAGAGAGAACACAAATTACCAATATCAAGAACAAAAGAGAAGGTATCATGACATATGCTACAGACATTAAATAAAAATAAGGAAATACTACAATCATTTATGATCAGCCGTATTATCTATTTCATGTATAATTTAATAATCATATAATTATATATGTCCATTTATACCCCCTGACATATGTGTGATTGTTTACATATGGTTTATTTCTAAATATGGTGTAACCCCACGACATATTGCTATAATGTTTTTTTGAGTTACTAATTAAATTTTGAAAAATACAATGAGAGAATGTACACTTTTTAAAAAAATTTTTCCTTTTTCTCCAGAAAGCCCCCTGGAGCTGCCATCTCCTGTGATAACAGTGCTTCTTCTGGAACACCTCCTGAAGGACCTGCCTGAGGCTCTTCTTGAGGAGGTGTCACTCTTTTCAGAAATATGTCCATGGTGGTTTGCTTGGTTTTTTCATCATAGGTTTGCTTGTAGGCAGATAATGCACCATGAACATTCCTTTCTATTAATGAAAACTTTTTGGTGTTAGGGGTCCATATTTTCAAACTTTTAAAGGAGCTTGTTGACGTCTGCAAAAGCTTCTGCTAAACCCTTTACTGTGAATTATCATGGAGGTTTTTCTTCTTTTTCTGCAATTTGCTTTTCTCTTGCCTCTTCTTCAGCTATGCATTCCTGTTCCAGTTCCAACAACTCCTCGTTAGTCAGTTCCACATGAACCACCTCTAGGAACTTCTCAATGTCATCCTCATCCACACCCAGGTTAAAGTTGCTTGCCATCTCAACTACAGACTTGTTGATTTTTGCAGCCTTCTCATTTTTGGCAAATCCTTTCAAGTCATGAATGAACCTCTTGAGTGTCTTCTTCCAGATGCCATTGATACACTCCTTGGTGACATCACCCCAACTGCCAGCAAGGTTCTTGATGCAGTCATATATGTTGTAATCCTTCCAGAGTTGCATCAGTGTCTTCTCATGTCTTCTTCAGTTGCAGTGATAACATGGGCAAAGGTTCTCCTCAGGCAGTAGTCCTTAAAAGCTGCTATAATTCCTTGATCCATTGGTTGTATCAAAGAGGTGGTGTTTGGAGGGGGAAACACTGCTTGATATTGGGAGGACCATCATCAATAAAAGGAAGATATCTGGGAGCTTTATCAACAGTAAGCAAAATCTTGAAAGATATGTTATTCTCCAAACAGTACTTCTTCATTTTGCTGGCATAGTGGTTCAGCAGGGCAACTTGGAAGAGGAACTGGTTCATCCATGACTTCTTATTGCTCCTGTAGTAGACAGGCAGTGTGTACTTATTGATATACTTGAAGGCCCTGGGTTCTCACTGTGCCAGTCTCAATTTGTAGCCTGCAACATTGCACCCAAGCAACACTGTTATCCTTTCCTTAAAAACCTTGAAACCTGGTGTTGACTTGGCCTCCTTATGGATGAAAGTCCTTTGAGGCATCCATTTCCAGAATAGGGAGGTTTCATCCATATTGAATATTCGCTCTGGCAATAATTTCCCTCCACAATCAGCTTATCTAGAGATTCCAAAAATTCTTCAACTGCCTTCACATTAACACTTGCAGATTCATCACTCACTTTCACGTTATGTAATGAGTAACAATTCTTGAATTGTTTAAGCCACCCAGATCTAGCAGTAAATTTAACATCATAGTCATCTCCAGCCTTTTCTTTCAATATCATAAACTTTTTGCTTTGGCTGTGATCATCATGGTGTTGAGAGATATAAACTTTTGTGTCTGGTCTTAAATCTGGGTCACTAGAAGTTTCTCCATGCCTGATAAAAGCCCTTCTTGGTTTCTTTTTTAGTCTTGTTGCCTTCAATGAAGCAGATCCTTTTACAGCTTCTGTCACTTTGTTCTTCCTCTTCAAGATCATAGCTGTGATGGAATGGGACATGCCTGACTGGCAAGCAATAACCATCACTTATTTTCCACCTTCGTAGTCCCTAATCACTTTTAATTGTATTTTAGGTCAATTACTCAATGTGGCCTCTTACTAACAACATTAGCAGTGGGTTTTGTATGCTTTCGGGCCATGATGAACAAAACAACATGAGACTAAATCAAGCACACAAGAGAAAGTTATGCAATCAAGAGATGCAGTAAACGTGAGATGTATGAAGCTACTGCCAGCATAACACAGCATACTGTTTTATAGTACATTTTTCTGTAAATAGAAATAGTACACTCACTCTAAAATAACAATTAAAAATATAGTAAGATAAAGGCATAAATCACTATCATAGTTGTTTATTTTCATTATCAAGTATTATGTACTGTACATAATTGTTTGTGCTTTACTTTTATATGCTTGGTAGTGCAGTAGGTTTGTTTACACCCGCATCACCAAAAACATGTGAGTTATGTGTTGTGCTATGATGTTACAATGACTACAATGTCACTAGGCAATACGAACTTTTTAGCTCCATTATTTTCTTATGAGACTTCCATCACATATGTGGTCTGTCATTGACCAAAAAGTCTTTATGTGGTACATGACTGTTAAGTCATTTCCTGAGAGAATTTTTGCCAAAAGATCCATCTTACAAGAAACATTAATGGAAATTCTTCAGGCTAACAGCAAGTGGCCTGAAACAGTAATGCAAGTATGCACAAAATAAAAAGAATGCCAGCAAAAGTAATTTTTTAATTACATAAGTATAAACGTTTCTCCTTTCTTAACTGATTATATATATATAATCTTTTGTTGGCCACATATCATATAGAAATGTAACATATTTGCCAATAACAGCACAAAGGAGATAGGTAGAAACAAAGATGTAAAGGGCAAAAGAAATGATCTAGATGGTAACTTAAATCCATTGGAAAAAAGGAAGAGAATCTAAAATGAAGGTTAATATAACAAAGCTATAAATATATACTTGCTCTTCTATTCTCTCTCATCTTCTTTAAAAGATATAAAGTTATATAACATAATAATTACAGTAATATATTTTGTTTCTAAAATTTATTGGTATAATGTGTATAACAATAATACTACAAAAGGATGAAAGGGAATAGAACTATAGAGAATGAATGTTTCTATATCTTATTGGAATTAAATTAGTACATATCTGAAGCTGATTTTGATAACATAAGATGTATATAGTAATCCCTAGAGCTACCAAAATAACTCAAAATAATTACTTAAGTTATTTTGAAGTAACTAAAAAAATATAGTGAAAAATCCTTAAAGAAATAAAGTGTTACATTAGAAAATATTCACTTAATGTAAAAGAAAGTAGTTAAGGAGGAATAGAAGGAAAAAAAGACATGAAATATATAGAAACAAAATGTAACATGGCAGATCTGAATCCCAACTAAATCAATATAGTATTAAATGTGAATCAATTAAAAAATTCGATCAAAAGGCAGAGATAGACTAGATAAAAAAATGATTCAAATATATGCTGTTCACAGGAGCTAAAAGATACAAATAGATTGAAATTAAAAGATGAAAAATGATACATAATGCAAAGAGCAACCATAAGAGCACTTGAGATTTGATACTAATATCAGATAAAATAGACTTGAAAACAAAAAAGTTTACTATATATGGAGAGTGACATTTTATAATGGTAAAATGGCCAATCCATCAGTAAGATATAAAAATTCTACACATATATGCACCTAAAAACAGAGCACCAAAACGCATGAAGCAAAATTGAAAGAAATGGAGGGAGAAATAAACAATTTGACATTAACAGTTGGGGACTCCAATACCCCACTTATAACATTCAACAGAACAACTAGGCAAAGATCAACAAAGAAATAGATGACTTGAACAACATTATAAAGCAATTAGACCTAAAAGACGTGTAGACATTAGATAGATTCTTCTCAAGTGCACCTGGCACATTCTCCAGGAGAGATTATATTCTAAACCATAAAACAAACTTCAATAAATTATAAAGACTAGAAAAATAAAAAAGTATATTCTCTGGCCACATGGAATGAAATTAGAAATTGATAACAGAACAAAATTTGGGGAACTCACAAATATGTGGAAATTAAACACTCCCAAATAACAAATGAGACAAAGAAGAAATCAAAAGGAAAATTAGAGAAACTTTTAGATGAATAAAAATGAAGACACAACATACCAAAACTTACAAGATGCAGTTAAACAGCATGTGGAGGTTAATTTATTGCTTTAAATGACTATATTAAAAAATAAAAAAGATCTCAAATCAATAACCTAAGACCCACCTAAGACACTGGAAAATAAAAAGAGCAAACTAAACCTAAAGTAAGCAGAAAGTAGGAAATTATAAAGATTAGGGAAGAAATTAATGAAATAGAAAATAGTAGAACAGTAGAGAAAGTTAATGAAAATAAACCTGGTTCTTTGAAAAGTGCAACAAAATCAACAAACCTTTATCTAGATTGATGGAAGAGAGAGAAATAGAGAGGACTCAAATTGTTAAAATCAACTAATAGAACATTACTAATTACCTTCCAGAAATAAAGTATTATAAAGGAATACTATTAATAATTGTATGCTAGGGCTGGCCTTGTGGCCGGAGTGGTTAAGTTTTCGTGCTCTGCTTTGGTGTCTCAGGTTTTCGCTGGTTTGGATCCTGGGCACAGACATGGTACCACTCATCAGGCCATGCTGAGGTGGCATCCCACATAGCACAACCAGACGCACTCACAACTAGAATATACAACTATGTACTGGGGGGGGGGGGGAGAGGGGGCGGGGTGGAGAGGTCTTTGGGCAGAAGAAGAAGAAAAAAAAGAAGATTGGCAACAGATGTTAGCTCAGGTGCCAATCTTTAAAAAAAAAAGAAAGAAAACTAGGCATCCCTAAAAAAACAATTGTATGCCAATAAATGAGACAAATAAGTAAGATTAAAGAAAAATTAACAATTCTTCATAAACTCTTCCAAAAAATGGAAGATGAAGTAACACTGTCAAACTTATTCTAGGAGGTCAGTAGCACCTTGATACCCAAAGACGATGAAGACATTATAAGAAAAGAAAACTACAGACCAATATTTCTTAGAAATATGAGAGGGACATCTGCATCATGGCAGCACAAGATGTTCCTCCTTTTTACCAACAAATTAACCATTCATCCATGAACAAAAATGCTTTTGTGAGAGTTGTGGGATCTAGCTCCATACACCAAGGGAAGCAGGAAAAGTCTCACCCAACTGTGCATCTAGCAAGAGGGAGACGACCTTGGTATGAGCTGCAGAACCAGCAGAGCCAGCAAACCTTCCCAGACCCCTCTCACAGCAGTTGGGAAAAAACCTGGAAAGGGCTGACCTAGACAGATACCCATGCACAAGAGAGAATTTGCAGAAGTCCAGCCTTCCCCAGAGGAGGTTCCAAACACCAATGGAGCAAACAACAACAAAAACAACGAAGTACAAGTTTGGTTGCAGTGGAGGTGGTAAGAGAAAGTTTTTGAGTGTTGCACCCCCCGCCCCAATCCCACAAAGGAAACACTGCATGGGGCTGATCTGTCCAGTGCTTGGGATCTCTCCCGCAGGAGAAAGGAAGAGTGGTGAGTGAGTGCCTGGCTACCCTAGAAGTGCCAGATGTGGCTGGAGAAACCTATTTCTTTCCAGCAGCACCCAGATTAATGAGGCAGGGCCTCCATGACTGGAGAGAGGGAGGAGGTTGGAAAAGAGGTAGATAAGAATTTCAAAGGGAGTGACATCATCATCTTGGTGGAGTGAGTTGTCCCCTTTGCCTCTCCCCTCTAGGTTACAACCAATTGGACATCCGTTTACCAACAGAGGATTCCCTACACAGCACAATAGGATGCTTAACAGATCTATGCACCTATACATCTGAAGGTGGGTGGACTGGACCCCAGGGAGGCAGTGGAACTAGGGGAGCAGCTCTCTCCCCCTCTCCTGGCAGCAGCGATCCAGGGTGCAGATCCTCACACTGGCCTGCACACCTGTGCGAAAACAGGCATGGCTTTCTCCCTGCCTGTCTCCCAGTGGACCCAGGCTGCAAGCCCGTGAGCACTTGCAGTGGGAGCAGAGAAGGTGGGTGCAGCTTGCTCCTTGCCCATCTCCCAGCAGACCCAGTATGCATGCCTCCCCCATTCTCCCAGCAGAGGCCAGGTCTTTCCAACCGTGTGGGCAGTATACACAACTCTGGTTTTCCCCACTGGGATGGGGAGCCCTGACTTGAGTTTTCAAAATACACCGGCTAGCACCAGAGAGCAGAGGCTACACAGCAAGCAGCAACAAAAACCTCTCCCTGCTTAGCCCCTGCTCCTCTCTAGTTGTGTCAGGTGAAATCTGCAGTGAGAGGCTTCAGGATAAACAGCAGAACAGGTGACCCAGCCCCTAGTGGTGGCATCCCCAACACCAGCTCCACCAGCAGTGGGGGCTGTGTACAATTCTCTGCACCCATGGGGCCCTGACAGTGACAGCGACATCCATGAACCCAGCATGCCTTGAAGAGGTGTAACCACTACCCCCAGACAACCAAGGAACAGCAGCACTGGTGGTGCATGAGAAAGCAGAATCTGAGCCTGTGGAGGGCCAGTGGAGGAACACAAGAACCAGGTGATCCTAGAAGCAGTAGAAGTGCTCACAGCATGGTGACCCTGGTGGTGACACCAGAGACTGAAGCACCATCCTAAATAACAAGGCATCAGTAACCCCAGAGGCACAAGCAGCACAAGGAAGTCACTGACAATGCCTCTGGCAGATACAGTGGAGGGTGGAAAGTGCAGGCTCTCAAGTATAACCAGAAGCAGCTCAGGACCAAAGTAACCAAACTATACCCAAATAAAAAAGGTGGTTACTACAACAAATATGCCAGCAGAGCATCAATTCATCAAACGCCACAAAGAACTACAGTACATGGCAGAACAGAGGGAGAATGTCAGCCCTCCAGAAGCCAAACTTGAAGTCACAGAAGATAACTATCTAAATGACAGAGAATTAAAAATAGCTGTCATGAAGAAACTCAATGAGTTGCAAGAAAACTCATAAAGACAGTTCAATGAGCTCAGGAGTAAAATAAATGAACAAACAAAGTACTTCACCAAAGAGATTGAAACGCTTAAAAAAAAAACCAAACAAATTCTGGAGATGAAGAACACAATTAATGAAATGAAAAATAAACTATAAAGCATTAAAAATAGAGCAGATCATATGGAGGAGAGAATTAGTAAGCCCAAAGATAAAAACCTAGAAATGATTTAGGTGGAGGAGAGAAAGCTAAGGTAAAAAAAAAATTGAAGAAATTCTTTGAGGAATAGCCAACTCAATTAGGAAAATAACATAAGGATTATAGATATCCCAGAAAAACTCTGTATGACTCCACTCCTATGTCTACTGACTACAACTAGAAGGACCCACAACTAAAATATACAACTATAAACTGGGGGGATTTGGGGAGAAAAAGCAGAAAGAAATAAAAGGAAAAGAAAAAGAAGATTGGCAACAGTTGTTAGCTCAGGTGCCAATCTTTACAAAAAAGAAAAAAAAAGAAAGTGGGTGTAGCCATACTTATATCAGAGAAAACAGACTTCAAAATAAGACAATAAGAGACAAAGACAGGCATTATATAATGATAAAGGGGACATTCCGTCAAGAGCACATAACATATTAATATATATGCACCTAACACAGGAGCACCAAAGTACATAAAGCAATTGTTAAGTAACCTAAAGGGAGAAATTGACAGCAACGCAATAGTAGTAGGGGACCTTAAGATAATGCTTACATCAATGAATAGATCATTCAGACAGAAAGCTAGCAAGAAAACAATGGCCTTAAATTAAACACTAGACCAGATGGACTTAATAGGTATATATAGAAAATTCCATTCAAAAGCAGCAGAATACACATTCTTCTCAAGTGTACATGGAACATTCTCAAAGATAGACCATATGTTGAAAACAAAGCAGACCTCAACAGATTTAAGAAGATTTAAATCATATTAAGCATCTTTTCCAACTGCAATGGTATGAAACTAGAAATAACTACAAGAAAAAAGTTGAGAAAGTCACAAAAATGTGGCAACAAAACAACATACTACTGAACAACTATTGGGTCAATGAAAAAAATCAAAGGAGAAATCAAAAAATACCTAGAGACAAATATATCAAAACGCAACATACCAACTCTTATGGGATGCAGTAAAAATGGTACTAAGAGGGAAATTTATAGCAATACAGGCCTGGCTCAAGAAACAAGAATAATCTCAAATAAACAATCTCATACCATACCTAAAAGAACTAGAAAAAGAAGAACAAGCAAAGCCCAAAGTCAGTAGAAAGAAGGAAATAATAAATATCAGAACAGAAATAAATGAAACAGAGACAAAAAAAAAAAGAAAACAATAGGAAGGATAAATGAAACTAAGAGCTGGTTCTTTGAAAAGATAAACAAAATTGATAAACCTTTAGCCAGACTCACTGAGAAAAGAGGGAAGGAAAGATAGAAGAAAAAGACTCACATAAATAAAATCAGAAATGAAAGAGGAGAAGGTACAATGGACACTGCAGAAATAGAAATACAAAGGTGTCTGCTACTTCAAACATGAAAGCAGCAATGCAAAACTACAAGAAACATAAAAAATGAAGGAAATGTGATATCATAAAAAGAAAATAATACTTCTTTGATAACTAAGTTTGAAGGCATGTAATTTTGTGATCTAGTTAATAAAGAACTCAAAACAGCTGTTTTGAAGAAATTCAAGTAGCTACACGAAAACTCAGACAATTTGACAAAATCTTGAAAAAAATATGATCAAAATGATATTTTACAAAATAGATAAATGCATAATAAGGAACCAAACAGAAATTCTGGAGTTTAATTTCTCAATGAATGAAATGAAAGCTGTGATACAGAGCATATGCAGTGGAGTAGAGCAAATGGAAGACAGAGTAAGTTAGTTAGAGAATAGGAATTTTGAAATAACTCAGAGGAGAACAAAGTAAAAAGAGTGAAGAGAACCTATGTGATCTACAGGAATCCATGCAAAGCACAAATATTAGAATAATTGGGATTCTAAAAGAAGAAGAGAGGGAGAAGCCAGCAGAAAATATATTTAAATATATAATAGCTGAGAAATGCCCAATCTTAGAGAGAGAATTGGACATCCAAGTTTACAAATCTAATTGATCACGTATTATTTCAATACAGAAAGACCTTCTCCAAGAGACATTATAATGAAACTGTCAAAAATAGAAGATAAAAAAAGAATTCTAAAAGTAGACAAGGAAGAAAAGATTGTACCGTACAAAGGAACCCCCATTAGGCTATCAGCAGATTTTTCAGCAGAAACCTTACAAGCCAGGGGAGAGTGGTAAGACATATTCAAAGTACTGAGGAAAAAATTGCCAGACAAGCATACTCTATCTGGCAAAATTTTCTTTCAGATATGAAGGTGCAATAAAGACTTTGTAAGACAAACAAAAGCTGAGGGAGTTTATCACCACTAGACCTGCCTTACAAGAAATGCTGAAAGTTCTTCATGCAAAAATGAAAAGACGCTAATCAATAATATGAAAACATACAAAAGTAGGCAACACACTAGTAAAGGTAAATATACAAACAGACTTAGAAAACTCTAAATCTGTAATAAGATGGTGGATTAATCACTTAACTATAGTATGAAGGTCAAGGAAGAGAGTATGAAAAATAATTATAGCTACTATAATGTACTGACAAATACACAATATAAAAGGAAGTAAGTAATGAACCAAAAGTCTTAAAGGAGGGGAGTAAAAGGGTGAACCTTTTGTAGATAATCAAAATTAAGTTGCTTTAAGCTTAAAATAGACTGTTTTACCTATGAGATGTTTTATGTGAGCCTCATGGTAACCATAAAGCAAAAACTTAGAACAGAGACAGACAAAATCAAGAAAAGGAAAACAGAGCATATCACCACGGAAAATCACCAATTTACAAAGATAGGCAGGGACATAGGGAAAAAGAAACAATGTAAATAAAAAATCAACTAGAAAACAATTATTAAGATGGCATTAGTAAGTCCTCACATATCAATAATTACGCTAAACATAAATGGATTGAATTCACCAATCAAAAAGCACAGAGTGACTGGCTTCATTAAAAGAACAAAACTTAATTATGTGCTGTCTATAAGAGCCTCACTTAAGCTTTAAGAACACTCATAAGCTCAAAGTGAAGGGATGGAAAAAAATATTCCACGCAAGTGAAACCAAAAGAAAGCAGAGATGGCTACACTTATATCAGACAAAATAGACTTTAAGCCAAAAAATGGTAACAAGAGACAAACAAAGTCATTATATAATGATAAAAGGGTTAATTCATCAAGAAGATTAAACAATTGTAAATATATATATACACCCATCATCAGAATACCTAAATATATTAAGCAAATACTGACAGATCTGAAGGGAGAAATAGACAACAATACAATAACAGTAGGGGACTTCAATATCCCACTTTCAGCAATGATCATCCAGACAGAAAAACAACAAGGAAACAATGGACTTGAACAATAAATTAGACCAAAATAACTTAACAGAAATTTATAGAACATTCTATCCAGCAGCAGTGGAATATACATTCTTCTCAAGTACACATGGAACACTCTCTAGGCTAGATCATGTGATAGGTCACAAAATAAGTCTTAGCAAATTTTAAGAATGTTGAAATTATACCAAGTATCTTTTCTGACCACAATGTTATGAAACTGGAAAACAACAAAAAGAAGAAGGTTGGAAAATTTACAAATATGTGGAAATTGAACAACACACTCTTGAACAACCAATGGGTCAAAGAAGAAATCAAAAGAGAAATAAAAAATATCCCAAAACAAATGAAAATGGAAACAATATATCAGAAGTTTATAGGAATAAACACATATAAGAAAATAGAAAGATCTCAAATAAACAACCTAACTTTACATATACCATAACTAAATGTGATTTATCTGCAGGATGCAAGGATGGTTCAACATACACAAATCAATAAATGTGATGTACTATATTAATAGAATGAAAGATAAAAATCATACAATCATCTCACTGGATGCAGAAAAAGAATCTTTCAAAATTCAACATTTTTTTCATGATTCAAACCCTCAATAAATTGAGTATGGAAAGAACATATATCAACATAATAAAGACCATATAAGACAAACTCACAGCTAACATTATACTCAGTGGTAAAAAATTGACAGCGTTTCCTCTAAGATCAGGAGTAAGACAAGGGTGCTCACTCTCACTATTCTTATTAACCATAGTACTGGAAGTTCTAGCCAGAGCAATTAGGCAAGACAAGAAATAAAAAAACATCCAAATTGGAAAGGAAGAAGTAAAATTGTAATTATTTGCATGTGTTAGGATCTTATATGTAGAAAACCCTAAAGCCTCAACCAAAAAACTATTGAAACTAATCAATGAATTCAATCAAGTTGCAGGATATAAATTCAACATATAGAAATCAGTTGCATTTCTATACACTTACAACAAAACATCTGAAAAAGAAATGAACTATCCCATTCACAAGAGCTTCAAAAACAACAAAATACTTAGGAATAAATTTAACCAAATAAATGTGAGATTTGTACAATGTAACCTACAAGACCCGGATGAAAGAAGTTGAAGAGAACACAAACAAATGGAAAATATCCTGTGTTCATGGATTGGAAGAATTAATATTGTTAAAATGTCCATACTACTCAAAGCCAGCTATAGATTTAACGAAATCCCTATCAAAATTCCAATGGCATTTTTTTCAATGTACAAACATCCTTCCCCTTATTTTTCACACAAATGCTAATATATTATCACTTAATATAAATGATTTTGGGCCAGCCCTGTGGCGTACTTGTTACATTTGGTGCACTCTGCTTTGGTTGGCTGGGTTTCCGGATTCGCATCTGGGCATACACATACATCATTCGTCAGCCATGCTGTGTTGGCAACCCACATACAAAACAGAGGAAGATTGGCACAGATCCAATGGCATTTTTTGCAGAAGTAGAAAAAGTATCCTAGAATTTGTATGTAACCACAAAAGACCACGAATAGCTAAAGAAATTATGAGAAAGAAGAACAAAGCCAGAAGTATCACACTTCAAACTACGTAACAAAGATATGGTAGTTAATACAGTATGGTACTGGCATAAAAATAGACACACAGACCAGTGAAACAGAATAGAGAACCCAGAAATTAACCCTAGCATATACAGTCAGCTAATATTTCACATGGAGCCAAAAACACTTAAGGGGAAAGGACAGTCTCTTGAACAAACGATGTTGAGAAAACTGCATAACTACATGCAGAAAAATGAAATTGCACCTCTATACATCAATCACAAAAATTAACTCAGAATGGATTAAAGACTTAAATATAATATCTGATAACATAAAGCTCCTAGAAGAAAACATAGGGAGAAATTCTTCAACATTGGATTGGGCAATCACTTTTTGGATACAATACCAAAAGCACAAGCAACAGAAGCAAAAATCAACAAATGGGTCTACCTCAAACTAAAAAGAGCTTCTGCAGAGCAAAAGAAACAATCAACAAAATAAAAAGGCAACCTATGGAATGGGAGAAAATATTTGCAAACCATATACCAGATAAGGGGTTAAAATCCAAAATATATAAAGAACTCATATAACTCAATAACATAAACACAAACAATCCAATTAAAAAATGGGCAGAGAAACTAAATAGACATTTTTCTACAAATACATGTAAATAGGCAACAGGTACATGAAAAAATGCTCGAAATCACTAATCATCAGGGAAATGCAAATCGAAACCACAATGAGATATCACCTCACACCTTTTAGAATAGCTATCATCAGGAAGACAAGGGCTAACAAATGTCTGTGAGGATGTAGAGATAGGGGAACCCTTTTACACTGCTGGCCAGAATATAAATTGGTGCACCTATTATGGAAAACAGTATGGACATTACTCAAATAATTCAAAATAGAACTACCATATGATCCAGCAATTCCATTTCTGGATATATATTCCAAGGAAAAGAAAACTGGGTTTTGAAGAGATATATGCACTCCCATGTTTATTGCAGCATTATTCACAGTGGTCAAGATACGGAAACAACTTGAGTGTCAGTCAACAGATTGATGGATAAAGAAGTTGTGGTATATATATAATATTAAATATTATTCAGCCATGAGAAAAAAGAAAAATCCTGCCATTTGCAACAGCATGGATGGACCTTGAGGGCATTATGCTAAATGAGATTAGTCAGACAGAGAAAGATAAATATTGTATGATCTCACTTATATGTGGAATCTAAAAAAGCCAAACTTGTAAAAACAGAGATTAGAATGGTGGTTACCAAAGGCTTGGTGTGGGGTGGGAGAAATTGGGGATATGTTGTTTAAGGGTACAAACCTGGAACAAGTAGATAAATAAGTACTGGAGAGCTAATGCACAGCATAGTAATTATAGTCAACAATGCTGTATTATAAACTTCAAAGTTGCCAAGAGACTAGATGCTAATTGTTCCCACCACTCAAAGGAAGTGATTATTATATGATGTGATAGAGGTATTCACTAACGCTATAGTGGTAATCATATTGCAATATATAAATGTATCAAATCAACATTTTGTACACTTTAAACTTAACCAATGTTATATGTCAATTATATTTGAGCAAAAAAAGAAACATGGATACAAAAATACTCCCCAAAATACTAGCACACTGAACCAAGCAACATAAAAAATTACACACCATGATCAAGTGGGATTTATCCCAGATAGGTAAGGTTGGTTTAACATCAACAGAATTTTAAAAAATGCATGATCACCTCAATAAATGCATAAATAACATTTGAAAAACCTCCATTGCCCTTTCATGATAAAAACACTTGGTAAACTATTAATAGAAGAGAACTCCTCAGTTTGACAAAGGGCATCTATGAAAAACTCACAACTCACATCTTACTTAACGATGAAAGACCTCCTAAGACCTCTTGGTATCCCCCTAAGATCAGAAACAAGGCAAGGCTGTGCACTCTGGCCACTTTTACTCATCACTGTACTAGAATTTCTAGAGAAGACAATGACACAAAAAAACCCAAAATAAAAGCCATCTAGATTGGAAAAGAACTTGAAGCTATCTATGTTTGCAGATAATATGATCTTGTATACAGAAAATCCTAAAGAATACACTAAAAAATTAGTAGAACTAGTAAATAAGTCAGGAAAATTGCATTATACAAGATTGATGTCCAATCCAATATATGAAATTAAGAAAACAATTCGATTTACAATAACATTGAAAAGAATAAAGTACTTAAGAATAAATTTTAAAAAAGAAATCCAAACTTTTTAAATTGAAAACTACCAAACATTGTTGAAAAAAGTAGAGAATTTAAATGAATAGAAAAAAACTCATGTCCATGGATCAGAAGATTTAAAATTGTTAAGATGGAAAAGATGCCCAAAGTAGACTAAAGACTCAACACAATTCCTGTCAGCAACCCAGCTGACTTCTTTGTAAAAATTGACAAGCCAATTCTAAAACTCATATGGAGTTGCAAAAGACTCAGAATAGCCAAAGTAATCTTGAAATAGAAGAACAAGGTAGGAGAAATCATACTTCCTGATTTTGAAACTTACTACAAAGCAATGATAATCAAGACCATGTGGTACTGACAAAAATAGATAGATAGATCAATGAAATAGAATTGAGAGTCCACAAGTAAACCTATGTGTTTATGGTCAACTGATTTTCAACAAGGCTGCCAGGACCATTGCTATGGTCTGAATGACTGTGTCCCTCCCAAAATTCATATGTTGAAATCCTAACCCAAAGGTGATGATATTAAGAGGAACCTTTGGGAAGTGATTAGGTCATGAGAGATGAGCCCTTGTGAATGGGATTAGTGCCCTTATTCCATTAGGGCTGGAGAAAGCTCCCTTGCCCTTCTGTGATGTGAGATTATAGTGAAAAGATGGCCATCTAGAAAGTGAGACTTCACTAGATATTGAATTTGCCAGTGCCCTGATCTTGGACTTCCCAACCTCCAGAACTGTGAGAAATAAATATTTGTTGTTTATAAGCCACCCAGTTTATAGGATTTTGTCATAGCAGTCTGAAGGACAAAGACAATGATTCAATGTGGTAAAAATAGTCTTTTCAAATGGTGCTGGAATAAGTGGATACCAACATGCAAAAGAATGAAATTGGACTCTTACACCATCTACAAAAATAAACTCAAAATGGATCAAAGACCAAAATGTAAGAGGCAAAAACTAGACAATTTTAAGAAGAAAAGATAGGCATACATCCTTATGATTATAGATTTGGTAATGTTTTCTTAAATATGACAATAAAAGGACAAGTGACAAAATAAAAATGAATTGAACTTCATCAAAATTGAAAATGTTTGCACTGCAAATGATACCATCAAGGAAGTGAAAGGATAACTGACACAATGGCAGGAAATACTTACAAGTCATATATCTTCTATATGTCTTTCATCCAGAATACATGAAAATGCTTACAATTTAATAATAACAGATAGATAACCCAATTAAAATTGGGAAAAGGATCAGTAGCTATTAGGGAGATGCAAATAAAAACCACAATGAGATAACACTTTACACACACTAAGATGGGTATAATCGTAAACATTGACAACAAAAAATGTCAGTAATGATATGAAGATATTGGAACCCTCCTATATGGATGATGGGAATTTAAAATGGTACATTAGCTTTGGAAAACAATTTGACAGTTACAGTATGACCCAGGAATTCCTTAGTTATGTATCCAAGAGAATTGAAAACAGGTGTTCAAACACAAACTGTTCATAGCAGGATTATTCACGATGAAAAAGAATGGAAACAACTCAAATGCCCATGAGTAGAAGAATGAAAAAAAGTAAATGGTGGTATATTCTTATAATGAAATCTTATTCAGGCTTAAAAAAGGAATCATAGATACATGCCACCATATGGATGTACCTTAAAAACATTACCAAGTGAAAAAGCCAATCACACAAGACTACATATTATATTATTGCAACTACATGAGAGTCCAACTATTGCCAGAGTAAGCATGAAGAGACAGTTGATTAGTTCTTGCCTAGGCATATGTTGTTGGGTAGGTAGGGGTAGTGATAGCTATAGAATTTCTCCTTGTGGTCATAAAAACGTTTTCATCAAACACTTTTCCAAAAAATAGAAAAGGAAAGAACATTTCCCATCTCATTCTATGAAGCCAGTATTACCCTGATACCAAAAACAGACAAAGACATCATACAAAAAGAAAACCACAGGCAGATACTTTTGATTAATATAGGCAAAAAAAACCCTCAACAACATACTTGCCAACCAAATCCAGCAACATACAAAACGAGTATACATCATATCAAATGAGATTTATCCAAAGGACGCAAGGCTGTGTCAGCATACAAAAATTAATCAACACAACAGGCCATACTAATAGAATAAAGGACAAAATCCATTGCATTTTTGTGATGAAACAGTGAACGTACAAGAAACAGAAGGGAACTTCCTCAACTTTATAGAAGGCATCTACAAAACACCTACAGCTAATATCATACTTCATTATGAAAAACGAAGATCAAAAAGGGAGAAGTTTACTTTCACCACTTCTATTCAACATTATACTGGAGTTTAAGCAGAGCATTTAAGTAAGAAAAAGAATTAAAGGCATCCAGATTTTAAAGGAAGAGGTAAAACCATCTTTATTTGAAGATTACATGATCTTGTGTTAGGAAATGAATTCAGCAAGTCTTTAGGATAAAAGATAATATGAAAGAATCAATTGTAGTAGTATATAATAGCAATGGGAAATCTATAAATGAAATAAAACAATTCCAATTTCAATAGCATCAAAAAGTAATAAAATATTTAGGAATAAATTTAACAAAAGTGCAAGATCTGTACACTGAAAATTGCAAAAGAAAAATTGAAAGAAATTAAAGAATATCTAAATACATGGAAAGATATCTCATGTTCATGGATTGGAAGACTTAATTTGTTAATGCTTTACAAATTGTTCTACAGATTCAATGTAATATGTATCAAAATCTTAAATGACTTATTTTTCTGAAATTTACAAAAACCCCAAGACTTTCAAAAAATATATATATATAAAAGAAATTGACAAGCTGCTTATAAAATTTATATGGAGCTGCAAGGGACTCAGAATAGCCAAAACAATATTGAAAAAGAAGAACAAAGTTGGAGCACTCACACTTTCGCATTTCAAAACATACTACAAAGCCACAGTAATTAAGACTGTGTGGTATTGAAATAAGGAGAGCCTTGTAGATCAGCAGAATAGAATTGAGAGTCCAAAAATAAACTCTTATTTTATTGTCACTCATTATTTGAGAAGGATGCCTATACAATTCAATGGGGAAAGAATAGCCTTTTTAACAAATGATGATGGGACAATTGCATATCTGCTCACAAAGAATGAAGTTGGACTCTTACCTCACAACATCTACAAAAATTAACTTAAAATGAATGAAAGAGCTAAATGGAAGAGCTAAAACTATAAAAATCTAAGGAAAAAAACATAGGAGTAAATCTTCAAGACCCTGCCTTCTTAGACATGAGACCAAAAGCATAAACCATTAAAGAAAAACGATAGATAAATTGGGCTTCATCAAAATTAAAAACTTTTGTGTTGCAAATGCAAGATCAAGAAAGTGAAAAGACAATTAATAGAATGGAAGAAAATATTTGCAAATCGCATATCATCTAAGTGTCTTTTATCTAGGCTATATAAAGATCTTTTACAACTCCATAGCAAAAAGATAATCCAATTAAAAATTAGCAAAGTATATAAATTTCTCTAAAGAAGACATACAATTGACTGATATTAATATGAAAGTATGCTCAGCATCATTAGCCATTAAGGAAATACAAATCAAAACCACAATGAGATGTCACTTAACAAATACTAAGATGAGTATAATCATAAATACAGACAATAACAAATGTTGGTGAGGATATGAAAAAATTAGAACTCTCCTACGTGGTTGATGGGAATTTAAAATAGTACAGCTGCATTGGAAAACTGGTTGGCAATTCCTAAATAAGTTAAACATAGAGTTATCATGTAATGCAGGATTTCCACTCCTAGGATATACCTGTAAGAACTGAAAACATATGTCTACACAGAAACTTACATATGGATGTTCATAGCAGCATTATTCATAATTTTAAAAACTAGAAATAATTCCAATGCCCATAAACAGAAGAATAGATAAATTGTGGTATAGTCATACAATGGAATATTATTCAGCCATAAAAATGAGTGAAGCACGGTCATGTGCTAAAACATGGATGAGCTTTGAAAACACTATGTTACTTGAAAGAAGTCATACACAAAAGATCATATAGTGTATGACTTTCTGTATATAAAGTGTTCAGAATATGCAAACTCATAGAGACAGAAAGTAGATTACTGTTTGCCCAGGGTTAGGGGGAGGAGGAATGGGTAATAATTGCTAATAGGTAAGTAGTTTCTCTTTGGGTGATGAAAATATTCTGAAATTGGTTAGTGGTGATGGTTGCACAACTTTGTGAATATACTAAAAACCTCTGACCAAATTATACATGGAAGAAGAGACATTACAATTCTGATACCACAGAAATATATGGATCATAAGAGACTGCTATGAACAATTATGTGCCAATAAATTAGATAACCTAGAAGAAATGGATACTTTTTTAGACACATACAACCTACCGAGATGAATCATGAAGAATTAGAAAATCTGATCAGAACAATAATGAGTAAGGAGTTTGAAGCAATAATAAAAAGCCTCTCAACAACGAACAGCCCAGGACCAGATGGCTTCACTAGTGAATTCTACCAAACATTTAAAGAATGAAGGCCAATCCTTCTCAAAGTCTTCCAAAAAATTGAAGAGGAGGGAACATTCCCAAACTCATGTTACAAGGTCAGCATGCCCTGAGAAAAAACAATATAAGTACACTACAAGAAAAGAAAACCACAGGACAATAGCCCTGATGAATATAGATGAAAAAATCCTCAACAAAATACTAGCAAACTGAATTTAACAGAATGTTAAAAGGAACATACACCATGATCAAGTGGGATTTATCCCTGAGATGCAAGGATGATTTGACCTACACAAATTAGTAAATGTGATACAACACATTAATATAATGAAGGATAAAATCTTATGATCATATCAATAAAAGCAAAAAAAGTATTTTGCAAAATTTGAAATTCTTTTATGATAAAGCTCTCAACAAATTGGGTATAGAAGGAATGTATCTCAACACGATAAAGTCTTTATATAACAAGCCCACAGCTAATATCATACTCAGCAGTGAAAGGTTGAAATCTTGTCCTCTAAGATCGGGAAGAAGACAAAAATGCCCACTCTTGCTACTCTTATTCAACATAGTACTAGAAGTCCTAGCCAGAACAATTAGGCAAGAAAAAGAAAGAAAAGACATCCACATCAGAAAGGAAGAAGTAAAATTGACTCTGTTTACAGATGACATAGTTGTATACACAGAAATTTCTAAAGACTCCATCAAAAAACTATTAAAAGTAACAGACTAATTTAATAAAGTTTCAGGATACAAAATCAACATAGAGAAATCAGTTGCATTTCTACACACTAACAACAAACAATTTGAAAAGGAAATAAAGAAAATAATTCCATTTACAATAGTATCAAACACAACAAAGTACTTAGGAATAAATTTAAGTTAGTGAAACATCTGTACACTGAAGGCTACAAGACTTTGGTGAAAGAGATTGAAGAAGGTACAAATAAATGAAAAGATATCTCATGTTCATGGATTGGAAGAATCAATATTGTTAAAATGCCCATACTACCCAAAGCCATCTATAGATTCAGTGGAATCGCTACCAAAATTTCAATGGCACTTTTTAAAAAAATCGTTTTATTAAGACTATGATAGTTTACAACCTTGTGAAATTTCAGTTGTACATTATTGTTAGTCATGTTGTAGGTGCACCACTTCACCCTTTTTGCCCTTCCCCCCACCCCCTCCTTTCCCCTGGTAACCACCAATCAGTTCTCTTTGTCTATATGTTTAACTTCCACCTATGAGTGGAGTCATACGGAGTTGTCTTTCTCTGTCTGGCTTATTTCACTTAACATAATACCGTCAAGGTCCATCCATGTTGTTGTGAATGGGACGATTTTATCCTTTTTATGGCTGAGTAGTATTCCATTGCATATGTATACCATATCTTCTTTATCCAATCATCAGTTGATGGGCACTTAGGTTGCTTGCACATCTTGGCTATTGTAAATAATGCTGCAATGAACATAGGGGTGCATGGGATTTTTGGAATTGCTGATTTCAAGTTCTTTGGATACCCAGTAGTGGGATAGCTGGGTCATAAGGTATTTCTATTTTTAATTTTTGAGAAATCTCCCTACTGTTTTCCATAGTGGCTGCACCAGTTTGCATTCCCACCAGCAATGTATGAGGGTTCCTTTTTCTCCACAACCTCTCCAACATTTATCATTTTTTGTTTTGGATATTTTTGCCATTCTAACAGGTGTAAGGTGGTGCCTTAGTGTAATTTTGATTTGCATTTCCCTGATGATTAGTGATGATGAGCATCTTTTCATGTGTCTATTGGCCATCCGTATATATTCTTTGGAGAAATGTCTATTTATGTCCCCTGTCCATTTTTTGATCAGGTTGTTTGATTTTTTTGTTGTTGAGCTGTGTGAGTTCTTTATATATAATGGAGATGAACCCATTGTCAGATATATAACTTGTAAATATTTTTTCCCAATTAGTGGGCTCTTTTTTTGTTTCAATCCTGTTTTCCCTTGCCTTGAAGAAGCTCTTTAGTCTGATGAAGTCCCATTTGTTTATTCTTTCTATTGTTTCCCTTGTCTGAGGAGTTAAAAAATATGGAACTCTTCATGAATTTGCGTGTCATCCTTGCACAGGGGGCATGCTAATCTTCTCTGTGTCATTCCAATTTTAGTATCTGTGCTGCCGAAGCGAGCAGTGAATGGCACTTTTTACAAAATTAGATAAAACAATCCTAAATTTTGTATAGAACCAAGATTACCCCAAATAGCCAAAGCAATCTTGAGAAAGAAGAACAAAGCTGGAGGCATCATGCTTCCTGATTTCAAACTATACTACAAACCTATAGTAATCAAAACAGTATGGTACAGGCATAAAAACAAACACATAGACCAATGGACCAGAATCAAGAGCCTAGAAATAAACCCTTGTGTATACAGTCAATTAATATTTGACAAGGGGGCCAAGAATACTCGATGGGGAGGAGATAGTCTCTTCAAGAAATGGTGTTGTGAAAACTGGATATTCACATGCAGCAGAATGAAATTGTACCCTTACCTTATATCACTTACACTACCACAAATTTACTTGAAATGGATTAAAGACTTAAATATAAGACCTAAAACTATAAGACTCCTAGGGGAAAACACTCCTTAACATTGGTCTTGGTGAAGATTTTTTGGATATGACACCAAAAGGACCCAGAACAAAAGCAAAAATAAACAAGTGGCTCTACATCCAACTAAAAAGCTTCTGCACAGTAAAAGAAACAATAACAGAGTAAAAAGGCAGCCTATGGGGTGGGAGAAAATATTTGTACACCATATACCTAATAAGGGGTTAATATCCAAAATATATAAGAAATTCATATGACATCAGCAAAAAGCAAATAACCCAATTAAAAAATGGGTAAAGGAAGATGTTACTATGGGGAAAACTAAGAAAAGAGTATACAGAGTCTATTATTTCTTGTAATTGCATATGAATCTACAATTATCTCAAAATGAAAAGCTTATTTAAAAATTTTTAAAAACGGGAAAAGGACTTGAATAGACACTTTTCTAAAGAAGACATACAAATGGCCAACAGTTATGTGAAAAGGTGGCCAACATCACTAATCGTCAGGGAAATGCAAATCAAAACCACAATGAGATATCACCTCACATCTGTTAGAATGGCTATTATCAAAAAGACAAGAGATAATACATCTTGGCAAACATGTGGAGAAAAGGGAACACTGGTGCACTGTTGGTGGGAACGTAAATTGGTATAGCCACTATGGGAAACAGTTTGGAGATTTTTTAAAAAACTAAAAACAGAACTGCCATATGATCCAAAGGTATATATCCAAAGGAAATGAAATCATTATCTTGAAAAAATATCTGCTCCCCTATGTTCATGGCAGCATTATTCACAATAGTCAAGACATGGAAACAACATCAACATCCGTTGATGGATGAACGGATAAAGAAGATGTATATATATATACACACAGAATGGAATAGCATTCAACCACAAAAAAGAAGGAAGTCCTGCCATTTGCAACAACATGGATGAACCTGGAAGGCATTATGCTAAGTGAACTAAGTCAGGCAGAGAAAAACAAGTATTGTATGATTTCACTTATAGGTAGAATCTAAAAAAGCCAAATTCATAGAAACAAAGAGTAATTGGTGTTACCCAGGGGCCAGGATGTGGGGGAAATGTGGAAATGTTGGTCAAAGGGTACAAACTTCAAGTTATAAAATGAATAAGTTCTGGGGATGTAATGTACAGAATGGTGACTACAGTTAACAATACTTGCATATTCAAAAGCTACTAAGAGAGTAGATCTTAAATGTTCTCACCTCATACATGCACACAGGTAATTATGTGAGGTGATGGATTTTTTAACTAACCTTATTATGGTAATCATATATATATATATCTCAAATCATGTTGTATACCTTAAACTTACACAATGTTAGAATGAAATTATATGTCAATAAATCTGGAAAAATTAAAATCTCTGAATTTTACACTTTAAAATTGTGAACATATGTGAATTATATCTCAATTACAGGAAAGCAAGACATGGAAAAAGTTATATTATGCTAACACAAATCAAAGAAAGCTGATGTGTCTATTTTAATATCATAATATCTAAATTTATCAAAAGTTCATTTGAGTCATAATTGTGCACCTAATGATATAGGTTAGAAATACATTGACTAAAACTGATAGAACTGAAAGTAGAAATAAAAAAGTCCACAGATATAATCAGAGAATTCAACACCCTTCATCAGTAATCCATGGAACTAGGAGGAAAAAAAACAATAAAAACAAGGAGGACTTGAACAACATTATCAGCTAACACGTGCTATTAATATGTGGAGAATAATCTGTCCAAAAATAGCAGAATACCATTGTTTCCAAGGGCACGCAGGACATTTAGCAATGTAGACGATTTTATTTACCTTAATAACTATTAATTTATCAATTATTTTTATGAAATATAATATAAAATATATTTTATAATGATGTCATTAATTTCAATATTGATTGAAATAACAGAAATACATAAGGAAATTCTCCAAATATTTGGACACTAAACAGTACATTTCTGAATAACTCTTGGTTCAAAGGAGAAATCACAAGGCAAATTATAAAGTATTTTTAAATGAATGAAAATAAAAACAGCATCTCGAAATGTTTGGAACGCAGCTAAAGTGATGCCTACAGAAAAATTCACTGCATTAAATACTTATATTACCAAAGAAGAAAGGTTTAAAAGCAATGACCTATGATTTTACCCTAAGGAACTAGACAAAGTATCAAATTTAACCCAAAGTAAAGCAAAAAAATGCAAATACTAAAGATGAAAATATGTCACTGAAGTATATACGAAAGCAATAAAGAAAAAACAATGAAATCAAGAAAGTGATATAGTTGATAAAAATCCAGTCAGATCGATCAGGAAAAATAGACGAGATACAAATTATCAACATCAGGAATGAAGTAGGAGAATGCACTACAGATCCTATAAATATTAACAGAGAATAATATGTGAAAAACTTTAAGCCAATATACTTGACAACTTAGATGTTACGGATAAATTCCTTAAAAGATACAGACTTATCAAAGGTCACATTAGAAGTTATAGAAAACCCAAATAACTGTGTATCTATTAAAGAGATTGATGTTGCAGTTCAAAATCTTCCCACAGTGAAAACACCAGGCCTGAATGGCTTCAGTGGTGAATTCTACCATACATTTAAGAAAGAAATTATTCTAATTCTAAATTCTTTCTAAAAACAAAAGAAGTAATGCTTCCCAACACATTCCATGAGGCCAGTGTTACCTCAATTCCAAAACTGGACAAATACATAATAGGAAAACTATAGACAAATGCCCTTCATGAACATTGATGCATAAATTTTAAACAGAATTTTAGTAGCTTCAACCCACCAGTAACCAAAAAATTAAGGCAACATGATCAAATGCTGTTTATTCCAGAAATAGAAGATTCATTGACATTAAAAAATTAACTGATATAATTTTCCATATCAAGAGATTAAAAAAGAAAATCCATATGATCATCTCATAGACTCAATGGAGAAAAACTGAAAGCTATCCCTCTAAGAACAGGAACCAGACAAGGATGCCTGCTGTCACCACTCTTATTTAACATAGTATTGGAAGTCCTAGCCAGAGCAATCAGGCAAGAAAAAGAAATAAAAGGGATCCACATTGGAAAAGAAGAAATGAAACTGTCACACTTTGCAGATGACGTGATTTTATATCTAGAAAACCCTGAAGAGTCCACTAAAAAACTTTTAGAAATAATAAAGGAATACTATCAAGTTGCAGGATACAAAATCAATGTACAAAAATCCGTTGTGTTTCTATACACTAACAACGAAGTAGCAGAAAGAGAAATTAAGAATACAATCCCATTTACAATTGCAACAAAAAGAATAAAATACCTAGGAATAAACTTAACCAAAGAGGTGAAAGATCTGTACACCGAAAACTATAAAACATTGTTGAAAGAAATCGAAGAAGACACAAAGAACTGGAAAGATATTCCTTGCTCTTGGATTGGAAGAATTAACACTGTTAAAATGTCCATACTTCCTAAAGCAATCTATAGATTCAACGCAATCCCTATCAAAGTTCCAACAACATTTTTTACAGAAATAGAACAAAGAATCCTAAAATTTATATGGAACAACAAAAGACCCCGAATAGCCAAAGGATTCCTGAGAAAAAAGAACAAAGCTGGAGGTATCACACTCCCTGATTTCAAATTATACTACAAAGCCATAGTAACCAAAACAGCATGGTACTGGCACAAAAACAGACACACAGATCAATGGAACAAAATTGAGAGCCCAGAAGTAAACCCACACGTTTATGGACAGCTAATATTCGACAAGGGAGCCAAGAGCATACGATGGAGAAAGGAGAGTCTCTTCAATAAATGGTGGTGGGAAAACTGGACAGCCACATGCAAAAGAATCAAAGTAGACCATTCCCTTACACCATGCACAAAAAAATCAACTCAAAATGGATTAAAGACTTGAATGTAAGACCCGAAACCATGAGACTTCTAGAAGAAAACATGGGCAGTACGCTCTATGACATTGGTCTGAGCAGCATATTTTCAAGTCCCATGTCTGACTGGGCAAGGTAAACAAAAGAAAAAATAAACAAATGGGACTACATCAAACTAAAAAGTTTCTGCACAGCAAAGGAAACCATCAGCAAAATGAAAAGACAACCTAACAATTGGGAGAAGATATTTGCAAACCACATATCAGATAAGGGGTTAATATCCAAAATATACAAAGAACTCATATAGCTCAACAACAAAAAAACCAACAATCCAATTAGAAAATGGGCAAAAGATCTGAACAGAGATTTCTCCAAAGAAGAAATACAGATGGCCAACAGGCATATGAAAAGATGCTCAACATCATTAGCTATCAGGGAAATGCAAATCAAAACTACAATGAGGTATCACCTCACTCCAGTCAGAATGGCTATAATTAACAAGACAGGAAACAACAAATTTTGGAGAGGGTGTGGAGAGAAGGGAACCCTTGTTCACTGCTGGTGGCAGTGCAAACTGGTGCAGCCACTATGGAAAGCAGTGTGGAGAATCCTCAGAAAATTAAGGATAGATCTACCATATGATCCAGCTATCCCACTGCTGGGTATTTATCCAAAGAACTTGAAAACACAAAGGCATAAAGATACTTGCACCCCTATGTTCATTGTGGCATTATACACGATAGCCAAGACTTGGAAGCAACCTAGGTGCCCATCAAGGGACCAATGGATAAGGAAGATGTGGTATTTATACACGATGGACTACTACTCAGCCATAAGAAATGACGAAATCCGGCCATTTGTGACAATATGGATGGACCTTGAGGGTATTATGCTGAGTGAAATAAGTCAGAGGGAGAAAGTCAAATACCATATGATCTCACTCATAAGTAGAAGATAAAAACGACACAAAAAACCACACATAGCATTGGAGATTGGACTGGTGGTTACCATTGGAGAAGGGGGGAGGCGGGAGGGCAAAAGAGGTGATTAGGGTCACATGTGAGGGGATGCACTATAATTAGTGTTCGGGTGGTGAACATGATGTAATGTATCCAGAATTTGAAATATGATGTACATCCGAAAAAAAAAAATTCAATATCTGTTCGTAATAACAACTCTCAACAAACTAGTAATGGATGGGAACTTCCTCAATCTGAAACGGCACCTACCAAAACAAACAACAAGCAAGCAAACAAAAATACTATAGCTACCATTGTACTTAATTGTGAATGACTGAATGTCTTTTCCCCAGTTAAAGAATGAAGCAAGTTTTTCCGCCTTTACCATACATTTTATTTAACACTGTGCTGGAGGTGCCAGTTCATGCAAAAAACCAACAAATAGATATAAATTGTACAGATTGGACATAAGAAGCAAAACTGTCTTTATTTATGGATCTCGTGATCATCCATATAAAAAATCAAAAGGAATATACAGAACGCTAGAAATATTAAATGAGTTTAACAAGTTTGCAGCATAAAATCAATTGTATTTCTGTGAAATAAGAATGTACAATTAAATATTAAATTTAAAACAACTAGGGATAAAAATTAGGAAAAAATTTTTTAAAATATGTGCAAGAACATGAACTATGAAACAATGTTAAGAGACATTAAATATACCGTGTTCAGGGATCAACTTATTCCTCATTGTTAAGATGTCAGTTCTCCTCACATTGATTCACAGATTTAATGCAATCTCAGCCAAAATTCCACCTGGTGTTTTTAACAAATATTATGGTGCAATTCTATGATTTATATGGAAATACAAAGGACCTAGACTAACCAAAATAATTTTGAAAAGAAGAGCAATATGAGAAAATTCAGGGGCCGGCCCCGTGGCATAGTGGTTAAGTTCTGCACACTCTGCTTTGGTGGCCCGAGTTCACAGGTTTGGATCGCTGGCACAGAGCTACACAACTCATCAGCCGTGCTGTGGCAGCAACCCACATAAAAGGTAGAGGAGGATTGGCACAGATGTTAGCTCAGGGACAATCTTCCTCAGCAAAAAAAAAAAAAAAAAAGAGAAGAAGAAAGAAAGAAATAGAGAGAATTCACACTATATAATTTCAATACTTACTATAGCTACATTACTATAGACATTGTGAAAGTGGCATAAAGATAGACATATTGATTTCCTGAGCAGAACAGACAGTCCATAAATAGACCAAAACACATATGGTCAGTTGATTTTTGAGACAGGTGATGTAACAATTCAAGGGGGAAAGGATAATCTTTCTAATAAATTGTGCTGGAAGTATTAGATAGCCATGTGCAAAAAAAGGAATCTCATCTCTTCACACTGTATACAATTTTAAACTTGGAATGAGAATACATGCAAAAATTCTATTTATCAAAAAGAATTCAATGACATAGGAAAAAAGAGCCCATTACCAAGTGGAATTTATTGTAAGAATATAAGATTAATTACAAATTCAAAAATTTAATTTACCATGCTAACAGCACAAAGAAAGAAATCCTATGAACATCCCAATAGATGTAGAAAAAGGATTTGATAAAATTCACAACTGTTTATGATAAAATCCAAGCAAATACAGAATAAAAGAGAACTTCCTTAATCTGATGAAAGATATTTCACAAAACCTACAACTAACAAACATTATTCTTAGGGGTCGGCCTCATGGCTGAGTGGTTAAGTTCGCATGCTCCGCTTCGGTGGCCCAGGGTTTCACCAGTTCAGTTCCCAGGCACAGACATGGCACCGCTCATCAGGCCATGCTGAGGCGGCGTGCCCTATAGCACAACCAGAGGCACTCACAACTAGGATATACAACTATGTACTGGGGGGCTTTGGGAAGAAGAAGAAGAAAAAAGATTGACAAGACTTGTTAGCCCAGGTGTCAATCTTTAAAAAAAATCCCAAGAAACAAAAAACAAAACATTATTCTTAGTGTTGAAATAAATATTGAACACTTTTCCACTATTCCACTCAAGAAAAAGATGCTCGTTACCTCCACTTTTGTTAAACATCGTTTTGCAAGTCCTTTCAGTGCAATAAAATAACAATAAATTAAAGAATGTATTAAAATAGGAACAGAAGAAATAAATTTATTATCATGACATTACTGGGTATGCAGAAAATTCCAATGAATCTATTAACAAACTCTTAGAAATGATAAATGAATTTAGCCAGATATCTTGATACAGAGTAAATATGCAAAAATCAAATGTCTTTCTGTATACTAGCAATAAACTTGTGGTAATAAATTTATGAAGTACTAATACTGTTTACAAAAGCATTCTAGGAAATCAAATACCTAGGGATAAATCTAACAACGATATACAACGATATACAACGATGTATACAAGACACCTAAACTGAAAACTACAAAATCAATTAAAGAAGGTCTAAGTAAATGGAGGAATATTTACATGTACATACACATAGGTACATGGATCAGAAGCCAGAATATTGTTAAAACTTGAATTCTCATTCAACTGGTTTGTAAACTCAACGTAATCCTGATTTTAAAAAAACAGTATATTTTGTTTTGAATATTAACAAGGTAATTTCAATTTTAAATGAAAATGAAAAAGTCTTAGAACAGCCTGGACAATTTTGGTGAAGAGCACAGTTAAAGGACTTACTCCACTAGCTATCAAGACTTAGCTTAAAGTTACACCAATTAGGATGTCGTAATACTGGTACAAAGACAGAATATTAGAATAGAACAGATAGTCCCGTAGCAACAACATCCATAAGGTCACCTGACTTTTGGGAATGATTCCATTCCAATTCAGTGGGCAAGGATAATCTTTTCAATAAATGGTGCTGAATCAATTAGATATCCGTATGAGAAATAAAATCCAACCCCTCTTATATCAGACATAAAAATTAAATTGAGATGTCTATTAGACCTACATGTGAAAACTAAGATCATCAAGCTATTAAGAAAAAACAAAGCAAAACAAAAAACAGAGAGGTTTATCCTCTTGAACTTTAGATAAAAAATTTTTTCTTAAACTGGACACAAAAATTGCTTACTATTAAAGGAAACAGTGACAAAGTGAACTTCATTAAGAGAGTAAAAAGCTAAACACAGATTGGGAGAAAATATTTTAAATATATATATTTGGCAAAGGACTCATATGTAGACTATAAAAAGAACTCTAGAAATCAAGTAAGAAAAGAATTAAAGTGAAAATAGGCAAATGATTAGAAAAGATGCACCACAGAAAATATACAAGAGGACATCCAAACGCATAAAAAACATAAGGAAAAGTGTTAAACACTATGAGTCAATAGAGATATAAAAATGAATACTAAAATGAGATAATCACTGCAAACTTACCGGAACACATTTAATTATTAGGTCCAGGGTTTGGCAAACTGTGGCTCATGGGCCAAATCTGGCCTGCAGCCAGGTTTTTGTGGACTAAAAATTATTTTAAATTTTTTAAAAGGTTGTTAAAAATATATGCAACAGAGATCATATGTGGCCCACAAAGCCTAAAATATTTACTAACTGACCCTAATAGAAAATGTGCCTTGGCCTGCAACTATGACCACTAATACTAATTTTTGACGAAAGTTTAGTTTTTCTTCCATTTCTTACATTGCATTTCTTTCATTTTTAATATTGTGGATGACTTTGTGAATGAATACAATCTCTTTGAAAAAATCTTTGACAGTATATACTAAAGAAGTCTAAAAAGATTCTCAGATTTTTCTTTTGGGTATAAGTACAACAAAAATGAATGTTTATATCCATGAAAAAGCATAGACACTCAGGTTCTTTGCAACTTTATTTATAATAGCCAAACACTGGAAACAAACCAAATGTTCATCAACATTAAGAAGGTAAATTTATTTTTTGATATTTATACAGTGGAACGCTGTGACAATGAGAAAGAACCAACTACTGATAAATGCAACAACATGGATGGATCCTACAGAAGCAGCATTGATTGAAAGAAGTCAGACCCAAAAGAGTACACAAAAGAGTACATATTATACGCTTCCATTTATATGATATTCCAAAACAGGCAAAACTAATCTGTGGTTATAGAAGTCAGAACAGTGGTTACCCATAGGGGATTACTGACAGAAAGGGGGCAATAGATGGCCCTCTGGATATTTGGAGTGTTCTGTGTCTTTTTCTGAGTGTTCATTACAGCAGTGTATACATCTGTAAAAATTCATCAAGCTATACACTTAAGATTCGTACACTTTACTGTATATGTTACACTTAAATTTTTTTAAACTTTTAAAGTTGTGGAAACCCTGAACTCTATTCACAGACATTGAAGGTTACAACCACTGACCTAAGATGAAAATTATATGTAAGATGCTTTTGAAAGATGCGACAGAGGGGATATTCTGAGGGCATGGGTTGAATTTGTGAGCCATGGCTACTAACGAGTCATGAAGGTGGACAAAATTCCTTGAGGCACCACCTTATTGGTTGTCCAAATAATTCAATCGCAAATGTGGTAGAGAATTTTGAGTAGCAACACAAAATGGCCCAGGCCAAAGGAGAAGAGAAAAAAAAGTAAAATGATTAGGAAGTCAAACAAGGCAGAAAATAAAGAAGACACAGAGAGGATAACGGAAAAGCAATGTTTGAAGGAATTCTCTGAGTAATTGGGCATAGAGATCTGGAGAAGAATCTTTAGTTCTTGTTGCCTTGTGTGCACCCTGCTCACTTAAGGAAGTAAAGCTGTGTCTTGGATATCTCTCCCATCTCTTCCACAGAGATAGGAGAGGAGATGTGGGCTTAAGAATGATTAGCAATAAAGGCTTAAACTAAGAAAGCAAGTGAGGGAGTGGAGAGACTGGGATGTGAGAAATATTAAGGACAGGTTGTGTTGATTGGCTATGGGAGAGGAAATCTAAAATGATTCTCAGGTTTCTGTTTGGGTAAATGGGAGACACCATTGCCATCACTTGAGAAATGAAAACGTAGGAGGAGGGAAAAATGGAGATGGGAGAAAGGTGATGAGTGAAATCTTGGCGAGATGGCATTTGAGATATATATCTAACGTTCATTTCTATACCCCCATATAGCTTGAGTTAGAGATCTAGATATAACCTGGATAGAAATAGTTTTTGAGTGTCGTTGGTAGATAGATTTTGTTTTTTTCTGTGGATAAAGTAAGCCAGGAAAACTGTACAAGCAACTGGAAAGAACAGAATCCTGGGGAAGTGTGAGAGTAAAGCAGAAAATGAAGAAAATGAATAGGAGCAGACAGAAAGATAGGAGAAAAGAAAACAAACAAAATGATGTTATAGTGTGCAGAGGAAGATAGAATTATGAGAAAAGCATTCTCAAACTGTTTCAAATGCCACAAAGGGAGTTAGGGCTGGAAACATAGTTCTTAAAGTGTGGTCCATGGGTATCTCAGTGTCCATAAGACTCTTTCAATGGTTTTGTGAAGCCAAAACTACTTCCACAATAATATTAATGTGCCATTTGCTGTTTTTACTGTGTTTACATTTTTACCGATGGTGCAAAATAATAGTGGGTAAAATTGCTGGTGTCTTAGCATAAATCAAACTTTGCTGCTTATTTTTAGTGCTGTGGCGTTTATTCTGCCTCCTAGTGACCTTGTGTACAGCAGAGTTCAACTCTGCCCCATCTTTTTGTGCCATCCTCTCACCTTCCGGCACTATATCAGACAATGCTTCATTGCTATTCATAGGATTTTCATGGCCAGCTTTTTCACAAGAGGGTGGTCAGGTCCTTCTTCCTAGTCTGTCTTAGTCTGGAAGCTCCACTGAAACCTGTCCACCATGGGTGAATTTGTTGGTATTTGAAATACCAGTGGCATAGCTTTCAGCTCACAGCAACTTGCAGCCTTCACAGTATGAGAACTGACAGACAGATGGGTGTTATCGTTCCCTGACTGGAAAATGAAGCCGGGCTGTGTAGGTGAAAGCACCGAATCTTAACCTCTAGACAAAAAGGGCTGGCTCGATCAGGCTAGCGACACCAAATAGTACAAGTAGTCATTGTATTGTTCACCATTATATACTTTTAGGGAAAAAAAGGCTAGTTTTACTTAAGAATGTCCTTGATGAAGCAGTAGAAATTGTTAATATTGTTAAATTTTGACTATTTTAATAATCCATGTGATGAAATGGAAGTATACAGAGAGCACTTCTGCTGCGCACTGATAGGAGACAGCTGCTTTGAGGAAAAGCACTTATGCAATTGCTAGAATTGGAAGCTGAACTAGACACTTTTTTCATGAAATAACATTTTTACTTGAAAGAATGACTGCCAGACACACTAGCATTATTCACACTTGGATATTCTCAAACTTGTCATGTCAAGGAAAAAACAGGTGGTATTTGCTGCTAATGATAAAATTTGAGCTTTCAAGTGAATATCGGAACTTTGGAAAACATGCATCCACCCCTGGAAGTCAACACCTTCTCAATATTTAGAGCCTTTTCTGCTAAGACTTGTAGGGATTATTAAAGAATATGATTTTTTGATACTGTATTAACATTTGGAAAATCCGCACAATTCAGGGAACTGATATTTTTCAAATGACCTATGCTTGATGTTAGAAAATAAAGCATAGATAAAATATTCATTCAAAGTGCAAGAAGGACTAGTGGATATTAATGTAATAGCATATGAAACATTCAATGATATCATTTCTGACTCCACATTACAACGAAACTTAAGAAACTACCACTTACTGAGTTGTAGCATAGTATCAAAGAAGAATGTTCACTACTATTTGAAAACTTTCCTGTATTGAAGTTGCCTATCTGTATGAGGATATGTATTTTCTTTGCGTAATTCAAGCAAAGCAACTCATTGCAACAGATTAAGTGCATAAGTAGAGATGAGAATCTGGTTGTCTTCTACTAAGCCAGAGGATAAAGAGATTTAAAACATTATGACAGTGTTACTCTTTCCATTAACTTCATTTTTGGAAGAAAATGTAACTATTTTTCATAGGGTTATGTTACTTATGCTAACATGTAATTAGTTTACTATTTTTTAATAAATCCATACATAATTAAAAATTTTCTCAATTTTAATTTCCAAGACGATAAATATTGATAGATACAACTCATATAAATGAAAGCTCATTGGGGTTTTCAATAATATTTAGGTGTGTAAAGGGACCCTGTGGCCAAAAATTTTGAGAACTGATGAATTAGACAATTAAGAAGTCACTAATGAACTTACAGAGAACAGTTTCAGTAGGTGGTGGAGCTACAAAATCGATTCTCATGAGATGAACAATAAACTGTGACAAAGAAGACATGACAGTGATTATATAAGTTTGGCTGTAAAGTCCAGGAGACAGACTGGCCATAATCTAAATTAGTATATAGATTGGAGAAAGTATTTTCTAAAAATTCAGCTAATTTCTTCCTAAATTAATTTATAAATTTAAAGAGATCCCATCAAAATAGAAACTGACTTTTAAAATGGAACTAGGAAAGTTAATATTAAAGCTCATATGGAAATTAAACAATCCAGAATGTCTAGGCAAGCTCTGAAAAATTAGAGTAATGAGTGATGATTAATCATACCCGATGACAATATTTGTTATAAAACTTTCATAATTAAAACAGTGTGGAATTGGCACACAAATAGACACACTAGTGGAATAGAATGCAAACTTCAGAAATAGGCCCAGATAATGTAAGATAATTTTTTATACTATAAAGATGGCATCACAAATCACAGGGTAGATGAACTTTTTAAATAAATAGCATGAAATAACTGAATGATTAGGTGGATGAAGATAAAATTGAATGTATATCTCACCACATACAAAAATAAACTCACTGGATCAGAGGTCTAAATGTAAAAAATGAGGAATATATGGTGATTTATTGTCTAGCCTGAGTGTGGGGAAAGAATTTATAACTATCGCTCAACATAGAAAAGAAATCTGATTTGATAAAATGATCTTTAAAAAAATAATAATTTTGCACACCAAAAGCACCATAGACATTTGCATAGCAAGTAGAAAATACAGAGAAAATATTTTCGTTTATAACATTTAAAATGTTTATTATCTGTGATGTATAAAGAGCTACTAAAATCAAGAAATAAAAAGGTAAAGAAACAGATAGAAAAGTGAGAAAAAGGCACAATCACTTTGCAAAAAACTGATTTATCAATGACACTTAAACATATGAAAACAAGCTTAACTTCTGTCATGATAAAGCAGAGACAAATTAAAACTACAATAAAGGGTGACATCAGCATCATGAGGGAGTGAGTTCTTCCCGTTGTCTCTCCCCTCTAAGTTACAACTGATCAGACATCCATTGACCAACAAAGGACTCCCTACACAGCACAACAGAATGCCTAAGCGATCCATGCATCTATACATCTGAAAGTGGGTGGATTGGACCGTCAAGAGGCAGTGGAACTAGGGGAACAGCCTACCCCTCCCCTGACAGCAGTGATCCAAAACACGAAGCTTTACACTGGTGCCTGCTGGCAAACAAAGGCTACATGGGAAGGCATGGCATGTGTGGCTTAGTCCCTGCACACTTAATGGTGGTGAGTAGCACAAGTATCAAGAGAACTGAGGACACAGGGCAGAATCAGTGACCCAGCCCCTTCCCCCTCCCCTAGAAGTGGCCATCCAAAATGTAGAGCTGGTGTACATGCTTGTGAACAGAGGCTGCAGGGGTAGACATGGCACTTGTGGCATAGCCACAGTGCCCATCACGAGCAGTGGCGGGTGGTGCACACATCCCGAGGATTCAAGACACAGAGAAGAGCTGGTGACCTGGCCCCTTTTCCCTATCCCCAGTCTTTCCAACAGTGGGGACGATAGACAAAAATCAGACTTTCCTGGCTGGAGGGGACACCCTGACCTGAGTTTTCCACACACACCAGCTCACACCAGCAACCAGAAGCTGCACAAGTGAGCAGCAATGACAGTCACTCCCTCTTTAGTTCCTACTCCCCTAGCAGTGGCAGGTGGAACCTGGGAACAGAATCCTCAGGAACCACAGCGGAACCTGTGACCCAGCCCCCAATGGCTGCACCCCCAACACCAGCTCTATCAGCAGCAGGGTCTCCATGCAAGTCTCCAGGTCCCCAAGACCCCAGCAGCAACAATGATACCCGTGAACCCAGATCCCACAGCAATGGTGCAAACAGGACCCCCAGAAAACCCGGGAGCAGCAGTGCAGCTGGTGCATGGGGCAGCAGCATTCAAGACCGTGGAGAGCCCACTGAAAGCCAGTGGGGTAATACAAGCAGCATATGTGCTTGCAGTCTGATGACCTCAGTGGTGACACCTGAGACTGCAGTGACATCATAAGCAGCAGGGCACCAGTAACTTCAAAGGCACAAGCAGCACAAGGAGGGCACTGATGATACCTCTAGCAGAGGCAGTGGAGGGTGGAAAGTATAGGCTCTCAAATACAGTCAGAAGCAGCTCAAAACCAAAGTAACCAAAGACTTATGCAAAAAAGAAACATCATTACTACCAAAAATGTGCTGGCAGAGGATCAACACATTAAGAACCATGAAGAACTACAGGAACACTGCAGAACAGAAAGAGAATGACAATTCTCCAGAAACCAAACTTAAAGGAGATTACAGTCTCACAGGAGTTTACAGTTTAACTGACAGAGAATTCAAAATAGCTGCCGTGAAGAAACTTAATGGGTTACAAGGAAACTAAGAAAGATAGTTCAATGATCTCAGGAATAAAATTAATGAGCAGAAGGAGTACTTCACCAAAGAGATTGAAACTCTAAAAGAAAAAAACCAAACAGAATTTTTGGGGATGAAGAACACAATTAATGAGATGAAAAATAAAGTACAAAGCATTAAAAATAGAGCAGACAATATAGAGACCATATGGAGCTCAAAGATAGAAATCGAGAAGTGATTGAGGTGGAAGAAGAGAGAGAACTAAGATTTTTTTTTTTAAATGAAGAAATTCTATGAGAAATATCCAATTCCATTAGGAAAAGTAACATAAAGATAATAGGTATCCCAGAAGGAGAAGAGAGGGAGAAAGGAGAAGAAAGCTTATACAAAGAAACAATAGCTGAGAACTTCCCAAACCTGGGGAGGGAACTGGATATGCAAGTGCATGATGCTAATAACTCCTAATTATCTCAATGCAAAAAGACCTTCTCTGAGGCATAAATATTAAAACTGTCAAAAGTCAATGACAAAGAAAGAATATTAAGGGCAGCCAGAGAGAAGAAAATAACTTACAAAGGAAACCCCATCAGGCTTTCAGCAGATTTTTCAGCAGAAACTCTACAAACTAGGAGAGAGTGGAATGATATATTTAAAATACTGAAATACAAAAACTATTAGTCAAGAATATTCTAGCCTGGAAAGTTATCCTTCAGACAAACAAAAGCTGAGGGAATTCATTGCTACTAGACCTGCCTTACAGGAAATGTTGAAAGGAGCCCTCATACCTGAAACAAAAAAGCAAAGGTTTACAAAGTTTTGAGCAAAGTGATAAATAGATATAATCAGAAAACTGTAATTCTATATCAGAATAGGTTAGTAAAAACTTAATATAACATAAAGGCTAAAGGGAAATAAACCATAAAAAATAACTATAGCTACCTCAATTTGGTTACTAACTCATAACACAAAAAAGAATAATTTGTGACAGCAATAATACAGAAAGGGGAGAGGAAAAGGACAGAACTTGTGTAGGCTTATGGAGATAAGATGCTATCAGTCAAAAAAGGACTATCTCATCTATGAGATCTTTTATACAAACCTCATGGTAACTACAAAATAGAAAATCAGAGCAGACTCACAAGTTATAAATAAAGAGAAAACTGAAAAAAACAATCACAGAAAACCACCAAACTGAAATGGTAGACAGAAATACTAAGAAAAAAGAAACAATGGAAATATAGAACAACTGGAAAACAAAAGGTAAAATAGCAATATTAAGCCCTCATATATCAATAATAACTCTAAATGCAAATGGATTGAATTCACCAATCAAAAGATACCGATTGACTGGAATGGTTAAACAACAAGACCCAACAACATGCTGCCTGCAGGAAAGACATCTCAGCTCTAAAGATAAACATAAGCTGAGAATGAAGGGATGAAAGATGATACTCCAAGCAAATGGCAACCAAAAGAAAGTGGGTGTAGCCATACTTATATCATATAAACCAGACTTTTTTTTTTTAGGAAGATTAGCCCTGAGCTAACATCTGTGCCCCTCTTAACCTACTTTATATGTGGGACGCCTGTCACAGCATGACTTGACAAGCAGTGCATGGGTCTGCACCTGGGATCCAAACTGGTGAACCCTGGGCTGCCAAAGCAGAATGTGTGAACTTTGCTTCACCACTGGGCTGGCCCCTAAACCAGACTTCAAGTCAAAAAAGTTAAGAAAAAAAGATGGTCATTATATAACGATAAAAGGGACATTCCACCAAGAAGACATAACATTTGTTAATATGTATGCACCTAAAACTGGAACACCAAAGTATATAAAGCAACTATTAACAGATCTAAAGGGAGAAATTGACAGCAACACAATAATAGTAGGGGACTTTAAAACCCCACTTACATCAATGGAGAGATTGTCTAGACAGAAAGTCAACAAGGAAACATCGGGCTTGAATGAAACACTAGACCATGTGGACTTAATAGATGTATATAGAACATTCCATGGTTATACATAGAACATTCCATCCAAAAGCAGCAGAATACACATTCTTCTCAATTGCACATGGAGCATTCTCAAAGACAGATCATATGTTTGGAAAACTAACAAGCCTCAATACATTTGAGTAGATTGAGACCACATTAAGTATCTTTTCCAACCACACTGGTGTGAAACTAGAAATCAACTGTAAGAGGAAAGCTGGAAAAGTAAAAAATATGTGGAGACTTAAAAACATGCTACTGAACAACTATGGAATCAGTAAATAAATCAAAGGAGAAATAAAATATACCTGGAGACAAATGAAAATGAAAACACAACATATCAAAACATATAGGATGAAGCAAAAGTGGTAATAAGAGGGAAGTTTATAGTAATACATGCGTACCTCAAAAAGAAAAAAAAAAACCTCAAATAAACAATCTAGCACTATACCCAAAAGCACCAGAAAAAAAAGAAGAACAAACAAGCCCAAAGTCAGTAGAAGGGGGGAATAAATATCAGAGGGAAAAAAATTAAACAAAGACTAAAAAAACCAATAGAAAAGATCAGTGAAACTAAGAGCTGATTGTTTGAAAAGATAAACAAAATTGACAAACCCTTACCCAGACTCACTAAGGAAAAAAGAGAGAAGGCTCAAATAAAATCAGAAATGAAAGAGGAGAAACTACAAAGGATACCACAGGAATACAAATGGTTATAAGAGAATACTATGAAAAGGTATGCACCAACAAACTGGATAACCTAGAAGAAATGGATAAATTCTTAGCATTATACAATCTCCCAAACCTCAATCAAGAAAAAATAGAAATTTGAGTAGACCAATCACAAGTAAAGAGATTGAAACAGTAATCAAAAGACAGAAGTCCAGGACCAGATGGCTTCTCTTGTGAATTCTACTGAACTTTCAAAGAAAATTGATCCTTCTCAAACACTTCTGAAAAATTGAAGAAGATGGAATGCTTCCTAATTCATTCTATGAAGCCAGCATTACCCTGATATCAAAACCAGAAAGAACAACACAAAGAAGGAAAATTACAGGCCAATATTGCTGATGAACTTAGATGCAAAAATCCTCAATAAAATATTAGCAAATTGAATATAATAATAGATTAAAATGATCACACATTATGATCAAGTAAGATTTACTCCAGGGATACAGGGAAGTTTCAACATCCACAAGTCAGTCAATGTGATACACCACATTAACAAAATGAAGAATAAAAATCATGTGATCATCTCAATAGATGCAGAGAAAGCTTTTGACAAGATCCAACATCCCTTTATGATAAAAACTGTCAATAAAATGGGTATTAAAGTGAAGTACGTCAACATAATAAAGGCCATATATGACAAACCCACAGCCAACATCATATTCAACAGTGAAAAATTAAAAGGTATTCATCTAGGAACAGGAACAAGACAAGGATGCCCACTCTTGCCACTCTTATTCAACATAGTACTGGAAGTTTTAGCCAGAGGACTTAGGGAAGAAAAACAAATAAAAGGAATTCAAATTAGAAAAGAAGAAGTAAAACCATCACTATTTGTGGATGATCTGATCCTATATATAGAAAACCCTAAAGAATCCATCAAAAAATATCAGATATAATTAATGAATACAGTTAAGCCTCAGGGTACAAAATAAACATACAAAAATCAGTTGCATTTCTACACACGAATATTGAACTGGCAGAAAGAGAATTCAAGAATACAATCCCATTTATAATTGCAACAAAAAGAATAAAATATCTAGGAATAAATTTAACCAAGGAAGTGAAAGACCTATACACTGAAAACATATATAGATAAAAGACATTATTGAAATAAATTGATGATGATGTAAAGAAATGGAAAGATATTCCACATTCATGGATTGGAAGAATAAACATAGTTAAAACGTCCATATTACCTAAACCAATCTACAGATTCAATGCAATCCCAATCAGTACCCCAATGACATTCTTCATGGAAATGGAACAAAGAATCCTAAAATTTATATGAAACAACAAAAGACTCTGAATAGCCAAAGCAATCCTGAGAAAAAAGAACAAAGCTGGAGGCATCACAATCCCTGACTTCTAAATATACTATAAAGCTATAGTAATCAAAACAGCATGGTCCTGGTACAAAAACCCACACGTGGATCAATGGAAGAGAATTGAAAGCCCAGAAATAAAACTACACATCTATGGACAGCCAATCTTTGAAAAATCAGCCAAGAATATACAATGGAGAAAAGAAATTCTCTTCAATAAATGGTGTTGGGAAAACTAGACAGCCACATACAAAAGAATGAGAGTAGAGCATTGTCCTATATCATATGCAAAAATTAACACAAAATGGATTAAAGACTTGAATGTAAGACCAGACACCATAAAACTCCTAGAAGAAAACATAGGCAGTATGTTCCTTGACATTGGTCTTAGCAGTATTTTTTTGAATACCATGTCTCCTCAGGTAAGGGAAACAAAGGGAAAAATAACAAATGAGACTACATCAAACAAAAAAGCTTCTGCACAGCAAAGGAAACCATCAACCAAAAGAAAAGACAACCCACAAACTGGGAGAAAATATTTGCAAATCACATATCCATCAAGGGGTTAATTTCCAAAATATATAAAGAATTTGCACAACTCAATGACAAAAAAATGAACAGCCTGATCAAAACATAGGCAGAAGATAGGAACATTTTTCCAAAGAAGATATACAGAAGGTCAACAGGCACATGAAAAGATGTCCAATATCACTAATTATTAGGGAGAAGTAAATCAAAACTACAATGAGATATTACCTCACATCCATCAGAATGGCTATTATTAAAAAGACAAGAAATAAAAAGTGTTGGAGAGGATGTGGAGAAAAGGGAACCCTCATACACTGCTGGTGGGAATGCAAACTGATGCAGCCACTATGGAAAACAGTATGGAGATTTTTCAAAAAAAATAATAGAAATACCATATGATCCAGCTATCCCAGTACTGGGTATTTATCCAAAGAACATGAAAACACTAATTTGAAAAGCTATATGAACCACTATGTTCATTGCTGCATTATTCACGTTAGCCAAGACTGGGTAGCAATGCAAGTGCCCATCATCAGATGAGTGGATAAAGAAGATGTGGTGTATATATACAATGGAATACTACTTAGCCATAAAAATACAGAATTGTGTCATTTGTGATAACTTGGGTGGACCTTGAGGGCATTTATGCCAGGCGAAATAAGTCAGACAGAGAAAGACAAATACCCTGTGATTTCACTCATATGTGGAAGATAAACAAACAAACAAACGAACGAACACATAGATAAGGAGAACAGATTGGTATTTACCAGAGAGGATGTGGGTTGGGGGAAGGTGAAAGGGGTAAAGGGGCATATACATATGGTGGCAGATTGAAAGTGGACTTTTGGTGATGAACATGATGTAGTCTATACAGAAGCTGAAATATAATACTGTGCCTGAAATTTACATAATGTTATAAATCAATATGTCAATAAAATAATTAAAAAGCAAAAAAACCCTGAGATAACATGTATCACCTATTGGATTAGCAAAATTTTAACAGTTTTAAAATACACTTTTTTAGCTAGGCTTTGGGGAAACAAGCTCTCTTGCATTGCTGGTGGGAATAAAAAATGGATCAACCCCTAACTAAATGTATATATATATTTACCCCTTGATAAATCAACTCCATATCTAGGAATTTTTGCTGAAATTAAACTTCCAGAAATATGAAACACACACACACAGAGTGAAACAGAGAGAGAGAGAGAAGCACATGATTATTTCTGATGGAATTATTGGTAATTACAAATATTAGAAACAAATGCTCATACTACATAGGAGATTGGTTAAATAAATTATGATATATATATCTACACAACACAGTACTAGCGTGTGTAAAATACAGAAGAAATTTGGCTTTAAATGGAGTGTTGAGGCCATTTACATGATATTTGGGTTTACATCTACCATCTTGCTATGAAGTGATACAGATTGATTCCTAGGACATATTATTGAGTAAAGAACAGCAAAGCATTAACATGTATGTAGTATTTCATCTTTTATCTAAGAAAGGAGAAACAACAATATATAATTTTTTTCAAAAATAAACTTCAAAAGTATACTTCAGAAATTAGTGAATGGGTTACCCAAGGGATAGAAGAAGAAGTGACATTTCTCTGAGTATACTATTTGCATAGTTTTGACTTTTGGAACATCATGTTAACATTTTACATATTAAAAAATAAAGTCAACAAGGTTGGGTAAATCAATATTGAATACGTACAGAAACCATAAAAGTTTCTAACTGTCAAAAATTGGTAACAGAATAACACAGAAGAAAGTTTCAAACTAATGCTAGCATTTTGAATACAATGCCTTGACTATATACCCTTGAAGGGAAACATTCTAAGGACAAAAAAAAATTATAATAAAATTTTAAACATAGCATTTTATTTATTGTAGTGGTATGAGGATAGCGATTCTGAAATGAATTTGTTGTATTGTAGGATTTAGAAAACATAAATAATAACCAAATAAATATATTGTTGCTTTTGGGGACCAGGCTACACACTGTGAGAAAAATGAGAAATGATAATGAATTGGGAAAGTAGCAGAAGAACCCTGTGTTACCGGACTGGGATTAAAGGCATAGATATATAGAAGCAATGATATCCTAGTAGCAGTGAGCATACCTAGATTCCATACCTTGGTGTATAAAACAACTGACCACTAAAAAGAACAGGAGGGGTTCCTTGTATGAATGACTGATTTCAAAATGGGGGTATGGAAAGTAGAAGGTGAACCTGGCCTAATTCTTGCCAGAAAGTAAGAGAGTGCTCCATGGGACATATCAAAAGGAGTTCTCACTGGACAACACTAGGACAATTTGAGCATCAAAATAATTAAGGGCAGGGGCTGGCCCCGTGGCCGAGTGGTTAAGTTCGCGCGCTCCGCTGCAGGCGGCCCAGTGTTTCGTCGGTTCGAATCCTGGGCGCGGACATGGCACTGCTCGTCAGACCACGCTGAGGCAGCGTCCCACATGCCACAACTAGAGGAACCCACAACGAAGAATACACAACTATGTACCGGGGGGCTTTGGGGAGAAAAAGGCAAAAATAAAATCTTTAAAAAAAAAAATAATAATAATAATTAAGGGCAGTAATTAATTGTTGCATTGATTACAACAGAATTCAGGAATCTTTACCAATATGAATAAATAAATAGTGGGAGTGAAACCCTTCCTTACTGTATAATGTCAACTAATAAAGGAAGAAAGAATGATAAAGTAAGAAAAATTATCATTGTACAATCACATATTAATAAATGGTCCAAGGAAGAATCATTAGTGGATTCTAAATCCATTGGGTAATAATTTGTTGGGAAATAATTTCTTAATTTCAAAATATATAGAAATTTTCTAATTACTTTTTTGTAAATATTTCTACTTCATTTGAATTTCAGAAAAAGAATATACACTTTATGATTTCAGCACTTTGAAATTTATTGAGAATTAATTTATGGCCAAATATAAGGTCAATTTTGGTAAATAATTTTTGTGCAAATAATGGGAATATGTATTTTTCACTTGTCAATGAGTTAAGCTTTGTTCATTCTCATTATACAATCACTGATAAAGGTGTGTTAAAATTATATAGCATGATTGTAGATTTGTCTATCTGTTTCTATAGTTCTGTCCATTTTTGATTTAGTAATGTTGAGTGTATACTATTATATACAGGCAAATTCATTATGTCTTCCAGATGAATTAAATCTTTCTTCATTATCAAGTAACCTTTCTTTAAAATAATTTTTCACCGAAAAGTCTATTCTGACAGATTATTAATATAGCTACACAATCTTTCTGCTGGTTAGTGTTTGTGTAAAGTACCTTTTTTATCCCTTGATTCCTTTATGATTTATGTATGCCTCTTATAAACCCATAGTTGGATTGCTTTTTCAAATCCTGACAGTCTTAGAATATTCAGTCCCATTTTCAATTAATATAATTATCAATGTATTTGGTTTTAATTATGCCGTCTTAGTATGTGTTTTATAATTTCCCACCTGATCTGTGTTCCTTTTTCTATCTTTTATTGCCTTCTTTTGGACTTATCTTATTATTCTATAATATTCCTCTGTAAATTTGGAAGTTAAACATTCATTTTCTATTAGTGATTACTCTTGAATGTACAGCAAGTTATACTGTATTCATCAAAGCTTAATATTAAATATCATTTTTATCTTTCTCCTGGGCAATGAGGAAAGTTTACTTTCAATCCTCTTTACCTATATGCTATTGTTTTGCACATTTTAGTTCCATAAATATTCTGAGCTCCAGAAGACATTATTATTGTTTTACACATTCAATGTTTGTTTATATTTAACCACACATTTACCATTTTCATTGCTCTGAATTGCTTCCTGCATCTCCAACTTTCCATCTGTGGTCATTTTCATTTGTTTTAAGAACACTCTTCAGTATTTCTTTAAGTAGGAGTCTGCTTTTGTCGTGTTCTCTTAGTTTTTGCTTGTCTGCTAATTTCTGTATTGCACTTAGATTCTTGAGGTATAATTTTGCTGAGTATATGATTCTAATTTAGCATTCACTTTTTATCAGCACATTGACACTACCATTTCAACATCTAGTTTTCATTGTTGCTGTTGAGAAGGCATTCATCCATCTTATCATTTCTCTATTGAAGTTGATCTCTTTATTTTTTTTCTTTAAAGCTGATACATTTTTTTCTGCAATGTCACTATGATGGTTCTAAATGTTGATTCCCTTTTATTCATTCTGCTTGAGACCTGGTGAGTTCTTTAAATGTGGGAATCAGTGTCTTTCATCAATTTTTATAGTTCTGTCCATTTTTGATTTAGTAATGTTGAAGCCATAATATTATATACAAGCAAGTTCATTATGCTATATATTCCAGTTGAATTAAATCTTTATTATCAAGTAATCTTTTCTTTAAAATAATTTTTTTGCTGAAAAGTCTATTCTGACAGATTATTAATACAGCAACACAATCGTTCTGTTCAAATACTACTTTTCTGCCATTCTTTTCTCATCTGTGGAACTCTTCTCATGTTATACTGTATGTCTATTATCCTCTTATTCTGTCTTCTCTCTTTTCCATCCTTCCAATTTTTCTTGCTTCATTCATCAGTTTCTTCTAACTGACCTCGAGTAATGCTCTGTTTAGCCATGTCTTACCTGTCTTGGAGTTCTGAAGTTTTCATGTTGTGTATAAGCTCCAGATTTTCTAGTTGTTTCTCAAGTGTTAAATGTCACTTTATATAGTTTGCAATTTTTCGATGAAATATTTAAGTTCAGCTTGTACTTTCCACGTGCACATTACAAATAGTTATTTAAAGTCTGTGTCTGGTAATTCAACTGTCTTGAGTGTCTGTGGGTTCACGTGTATTATCCTTTATTGTGTTAGATCTGGTTCATGTTGTCTTGTCTCTTCATGTGTCTTTTTATCATTACATTCCAGTTACTAGAATTGAAAATTATTGAAAGAAGTAATTTGACCCTAAGAAGATGATTTTTTTTCTTATACCAAAAAATTTGGAAACATGAAGAATTTGAAATTTCCTTAACCTAATTTCTAGGCTCAAGATTTTTCTTGGTTACATAGGTGACTTGAAGCAGGCCTGAATTCCTGGTCAAGGGTGGTTTAATTCTGGTCTATCCTTATTTCTAGTGTACAGGCCTTTGGGATGCAAAAGTAAGTCAGTTGGTTGACCCTTGCCAGGCTTTGTATTCCAGCTTTGATCCTCCTTTGCTCTTGACACTGTAAAACGAGCTTCTTAATCTGTCAGTCACATCTTCACGTTAGCACATGCTTCATTGGCAACAGTGACCTCAAAGTCATACTCATTTTTCCTGAATTCCTGTCTTTTTCTGGATCTCTCACTTATTATCTTCTCAATGCTTATAGAATTGTTTCCATATTTTTAGTTGTCTTAAGCACGAGTCATTGAAAATTACTGTCATTATTAGAAGCTGATGCCTCTAATAGTCTAATTTAATTTAGCAGTGTATTTCCTTTGTGAGCACCATAAGAACGGGTATCTTTTTAGATGAGCTCTTCTAGGTGGAAGGGGTAAAATCTGTGAGCATTTGCATATGTATGTCGAATTATGTATATAAATTCACCTTTTTTCTGGGAGAAGTTTCATTGCTTTTAATCCAAAGATGTGTCTCTCTCTCTCTGTCTCTCTCTCTCTCTCTATCTAATCTATCTTCACCTATAATAGAACAATCTTAAAAACTTATTTTATCAATAAACCTAGCGTCAAAATCTTTAGATGATATCAGTGAAGATTGCATAGAGGTCTTGATCTTGTAAACTTTACCAAAATCTTTTACAGAAACATAACTTTGAAGAAAAATAATTTAATGAGACACTAAATGCAAGTTCCAACTGGAAGAGAAAAAAAAGGAAAAAAAGAATTGTAAAAGCCCTTATATTTTAATGGGTTAAGTTTTGTGACTTGAATATTAGTGTTGTTATGGCATTTATGAATATCTCAAATATACAATAAGATGATCATTTCTTTCCCTTCAACCTCTTCCAAATCTTTAAAGAAACCAATAGATTTTTCTCCTTTTTATATAACCAGAATCCAAGAAGATATTTAAAAACAGAGGAGAGATAGTATATTTTAGATTGATTAAAAGTATAAATTTAGATACGTTTACTTCATGAAGATTTGTATTGAACTATTACTTTTTCAACTGAAGAATATATGGAATTAGAATAAAAACGTTAAGATTAATATTCTGGAATATATTTATGTTCCGTAAGATTTAAATGCTTTATTTTCAAAATTTGGACTTTGCCATATATCTTTGTCATCTTCAAATCGTCTTAAATTTCTCAAAGATCTTGTGTCTGTGTTGCAGAATTCATTGGCATATCAATGCATAAAATAATTTAGCAGCATAAATGGAAACTTAGCATTTACGTATTCATACACATTACATTTATTTCATTATTGTTAACCTAAATATCAGATAAATAGGTTAAGAATAATTATTAAATAGAAGAATCCCGATTAAACGCAAATGTTACCAGTCGACGTCTGTACGTTGTTCACAGTACATAATCCGAAAGTATTGAGCATAGCCGCTGCAATTCTAATGGCCAAGAAAGTTAATTACCTATAGAAATTGCCCAAACTATAGCAATCTTCATGATGGCCTTAGTCCGCGAATTGAAACGGCTATGCTCAATAGGATTACGTATTGCTACATACCGATCCAGCGAGATAGCGCAGAGGTGCATGATGGACGCTGTAGAAAATAAAACATCCAAAGAAATCCAGACGGGGCACAAATATCTAGGTAGTGGCCAGACATAATCTAAAAGAGAACAGAGAGAAAACAAGAACATATTATCCAAGTTATACTGACTATAGTTTTCAATTTTAGTCTACTTATTTTTCCTCTCATAATCTAAGCTTTTTAAAGACTGAAATTTGGGAAACATTATTTTCCACAGTAATGATGATGCTGACAATGATGATGATAATGCATTCAGTGTTCTGTACATTGCTTTTTATTGAGGTAAAATTTACATAGCATAAAATTAATAACTTTAAAGTGTACAATCCAGTGGCACTTAGTACATTCAAAGTATTATTCAACTATCACCTCTTTCTAGTTCTAAAACATTTCATCATCCCAAAGGAAACCACTACCCATTAGCAAGCAGTCACTACCCATTCTCCACTTCCCCAATACCTCACAATCTCTAATCAGCTTTTTGTCTCTATGGATTTAGCTAATCTGTATATTTCATATAAGTGAAGTCATACAATATGTGACCTTTCGTTTTTCACTTTTTCTTTCACTTAGCATACTGTTTTTGAGGTTCATCCATTTTGTAGCATGTTATCAGTACCTCATTCCTTTTTATGCCTGATGCTTTTATCACTTGAGATATTTTTGATGCTCTTGTAAATGGATTTGTTTTCTTAATTTCCTTTATGGATTGCTCACTGCTAGTGTATAAAACTAGAACTCATTTTCATGTGTTAATCTTCTATCCTGCAATTTCACTGAATTGATTTATTAGATTTATTTTTGTATGTGGGGGGGGGTCTTTAGGATTTTCTATATATAAGTTCATGTCCATCTGTGAAGAGAAACAATGTTATTTTTTCTTTTCTAATTTTCCTCTGCCTTTTATTTTCTTTCTTACTTAATTGCTCTAGATAGACTTCCCAGTACAATGTTGAATGGAAGTAGTATGAGCAGACATCCTGTCTTTTTCTGATCTTAAAATGAAATCTTTCATTCTTTCACTATTGAGCAGGGTGTTAGCTGTGGGCTTTTCATGAATGCCCTTTATCATGTTGAGGAAGTTTCCTTCCATTCTTAGTTTGTTGAGTATTTTTGCCATGAAAGAGTGATGAATTTTCTCAAATGGTTTTTCTGCATCAATTGAAGTGGTCACATGGTTTTCTTACCTTTATTTTATTAATGTGATGCATTACATTGATTTTTGTATATTGAACTACACTTGCATTCCTGGAATAAATCCCACTTGGTCACAGTGTATAATATGATGCTGAATTTAGTTGGCTAGTACTTTGTTGAGGATTTTTGCATCTATATTCATGAATGATGTTGGTCTATACATGTCTTCTTTTGTTTTGTTTTGTTTTTAAGGAAGATTAGCCCTGAGCTAACTATTGCCAGTCCTCCTCTTTTTGCTGAGGAAGCCTGGCCCTGAGCTAACATCGTGCCCATCTTCCTCTACTTTATATGTGGGACGCCTACCATAGCATGGCATGCCAAGCGGTGCCATGTCCACACCTGGGATCCGAACCGGCGAACCCAGGGCCGCCGAGAAGCAGAATGTGCGAACTTAACCGCTGCACCACCAGCCCGGCCCACATGTCTTTTCTTGTGATGTCATTATCTGGATTTGTTATCTGGATAATTCTGGTCTCATAAAATGAGTTACAAAGTGTTCCCTCATCTTCTATTTTGAAGAAGTTTGAAAAGAATTGATGTTAATTCTTCTTTAAAGGTTTCATAAAATTTGCCAGTGAAGCCATCTGGTCCTGGACTTTCCTTGTTGGAAGATTTTTTTGATTCCTGATTCAATATCTTTACTTGTTATAAGTCTCATAAGATTCTCTATTTCTTCTTGAGTTACTTTTGGTAGTTTGTGTGTTTAAGGATTTGTCCATTGCATCTAGATTATCTGATTTGTTGGAGTACAAGTGCTCACTGTATAATTTTATAATCCTTTTAACTTCTGTAATGTCAGTAATTATGCCCTCTCCCACTTTCATTTAAAATTTCAGTAATTTGTACCTTCTCTCTTTTTTTCTTAATCACTCTAGCTAAAGGTTTATCAGCTTTGGTGGCTTTTCAAAGAACCAATTTTTGGCCTTCTTAATTGTATTTCTTTCTTTCTATTGTCTATTTTATTTATCTCCATTTAAATCTATACCATATCCTTTCTTTTGCCATCTTGGGTTAAGTTTATTCTTCTTTTCTAGTTCCTTAAGATCTAAAGTTAGGTTATTGATTTTGGACCTTTCTTTTTAAATGTAGGCGTTTACAGCTATAAATTTCCCTCTGAGCACTGCTTTAGCTCCGTCCCATAAGTTTTGTTAAGTTTTCATTTTACTCTTCTCAAAATATTTTCTAATCTTATCTGTAATTTCTTTTTTGATCCATTGGTTGTTTAATATTGAGTGAGGTGTTTAATTTCCACATATTTATGAGTTTTTCAGTCTACTGTTAATTTCATTCCATTGTGGAAAATATACTTTGAATGATAATATTTTACATTTTTTATGCTTGTTTTGAGACCTAATATTTGGCCCATCCCAGAGAATGTTCCATGTGCACTTGAGAAAAGTGCTTTTTATGCTGTTGTTGGATGGGGTGTTCTATATGTCTGTTAGAGTTAGTTGCTTTATGGTATTGTTCAAGCCCTCTATTTTCTTTTTGATCTTCTGTCTAGTTGTTCTATCCATTATTTAAAATGGGGTATTGATGTCTCCAAGTAGTATTATAGATCTGGTTTATTCCTCCTTCATTTCTGTTAGTTTTGCTTCCTATATTTTTTGGTCTCTGTTGTTAGGTGCCTATATATTCATAATTTTTATATCTTCTTGATGGTTTGACCCTTTTACCCAATATATAATGCCCTTTTTTGTCTCTCATAACAATTTTTGTCTTAAGTTCTGTTTTGCCTGATACTAATTTAGCAACTTCACCTCGTTTTGGTTATTATTTGCATGGAATATCCTTTCTTTTCTTTTCCTTTCAAGCTATTTGTGACTTTGGATCTAAAATAAGTCTGTTACTGACAGCATATATATGAAGATTTTTATTTATTTATTTTTTCTTCTTAAGATTGGCACCTGGGCTAACAACTGTTGCCAATCTTTCTTTTTTTTTTTTGCTTTATCTCCCCAAACCCCCCCTGTACACAGTTGTATATCTTAGTTGCAGGTCCTTCTAGTTGTGGGATGTGGGACGCCGCCTCAACGTGGCCTGATGAGCGGTGCCATGTTCATGCCCAGGATCCGAACCCTGGGCCACCACAGTAGAGTGCACAAACTTAACCACTCGGCCATGGAGCCGGCCCCATGATTTTTATTTTTTAAATTCATTCTGACATCATGCATTTTTAACCATTCTCCCAATCTCTGCCCTTTAACTGGAGAGTTTAATTCATTCACTTTTAAAGTAATTGAAGTTAAGAAAGAACTTATTTACACCATTTACTATTTGTTTTCTATCTGATGCATGCCATTTTCCCGATAAATTCCTTTGTTATTGCCTTTGTTTGTGATTAACTGATTTCATAGGATACCATTTGATTTATTTCTTGTTTCTTTTTCTGTATATTATTTTAGTTTTTTCCTTAGGTTAACTTGGGAATTAAAATTATCACCTAACATTATAACAACTACGTTTTAAATAATGCAAACTTAGTTTCAATAGTATACAAAGTGTTTGCTCATTTATATCTCCTTCCTCTTTATTTATTATTGTCACAAATTACATCTTTATACATTGCATGCTCGTTAACATAGATTTATAAGGATTGTCTTATGTATTTGCCTTTTATGTAAGATAGTAAACCAAAAGAGGAATAACAAATCAATAGTAAACTTATATTGGATTTTATATTTACCCATGTAGCTACCTTTATTGTATATTTCTTCTTAAGCCTTTGAGTTACTGTCTAATCACCTTTCCTTTCATCCTGATGGACTTCCTTTAACATTTTTTGTAGAGCAAGTGTACTAGTAATGAATTTCCTCAGTTTTTGTTAACCAAGGGATTTAAAAAAAATTGAAATATATTTGATATATAACATTGTGGAAGTTTAAGGTGTACATCATATTAATTTGATACATTTATATATTGTAATATGATTGCCACTGTAGCAATAATTAGCACCTCTATCATGTTACATAATTATCCTTTCTTTTTAGTAGTTGGAATAATTAAGTTCTGGTCTTTAGCAAGTTTGACAATTATAGTACAATATTGTTGTCTATATTCACTATACTGTGCAATAAATCTCAATTTCTTCCATTTTTATCAGGATGGTTTTGCAATATATAGAATTCTTGGTTGATAAGAATTTTTTGGTTTTTTGTTTTGGGTTAAGAACTTTAAATAAATATGTCATCCTACTGGCTACAGGCTTCCATGGTTTCTAAAGATAAATTCATTGTTAATCTTGTTAATGATCCCTAGCAATATTGACCATAATTTGTCTTGATTTGGCTCTCTTGGAGTAATTTATGCTTGGAGTTCATTGAGCTTATCAGATGTGTAGACTCATGTCTTTCCCCAAAGTTGATAATTTTTGGCCATTATTTCTTTATTCTTTCTGCCCTTTTCATTCCCTCTATCCTTCTGGCACTCACATTATGTGTATATTAGTAAACTTGATTGTGTCTCATGTGTCTCTCAGGTGCTGTTCATTTTTCTTCATTCTTTTCTCTTTCTGGATAATCTCAATTGACCTATTTTCAAATTCCCCGATTCTTCCTTACATCTGCTCAATTCCGCTGTTGAATCAATCTAGTGAATTTTTCATTTTAGTTACTGTACTGAAATTTTATTTCAGTTGTTGTATCCAAATTTCTATTTGATTTATTTTTATAATTTCTATCCCTTTATTGATATTTTCTCTATATTGAGACAGAGTTCTCCTGGTTTCCTTTTGTTCTTTGTTCATGGTTTCCTTTGACTATTTCAGCATATTGGAGAGAGTTGATTTAAAGTGTTTGTCTTGTAAGTTTGATGCCTGGGCTTCCTCAGGATCATTTTCTATTAATTTATTTTTTCCTATGAATAGGCCATACTTTCCAGTTTCTTTGCATTCCTCATAATTTTGGTGACACTTGAACACTTTGAATCTTATAATGTGGCATCTCTGGAAATCAGATTTCCCCCCTTCCTGTGGTTAGTTATTCCTACTTGTGAGTTAATTTTCTTTGCCTATTTAGTGATTTTTCTAAACTACTTTTACAAAGTCTGTTTTCTCTATCTTGTGTAGCCACTGAAATCAGTGTTATGTCAGCTTACTGGCCATCTAGTGTTGTGGTAGAGGTTTCTTAGACATTTATACACAAAGAAAGAAAAAAAATTCTTAGTCTTTGCAGATCAGCTCTGTTTGGGGACTCCTCTTCAACAATTAGTGAGGCTGTTTATAACTTTGTGTTAGCTTTCAATTTAGGCTTGCACAGAGGCTCAGAGGCTGAAGGTCAGCTCAAGCATAGGTGAAAGAATAGTGTCTTCTCAGGCTTTTTATAAGCATGCATCCATCCCTGGGCATGTGTGTGCCCTTCTTCACTCTGTGGTATATATGGATGCCTTAAAAATAATGTATTATTTCCCATTATATCTCCTTGCACAACCTCTTCCTTCTCAGGTCATTCAGCCTGTCTCTTGCTTGTCTGGTCTGTTGTTTCTTGTATCAGTCTGCTGCAGATAATCCTTATACTTTTAAATGTTTCTGGCAAACCCCACCCAGAACATCAGTCTAGATCTAGGAATGCTGAGTCAAGTAAAACAAAGGCATATCCTTGTGCCTATACTTCAGGGATCCACCAGAGAAGTATAAAAAGAGAAGCATAATTCTTTGAGAATAGGGTCTATATTATTCCCTCTAGCACTAAGAACCAGTACCAGGCAGGCAAGCTGTCATCCCCTAATCAGCTGCTGATCTGGAAATTAGGGTATGGTAGGCAGGCAATTTAAAATGATACAGTGTTCTCTTACTACAAAGCAGTTGCTTCTTTCTTCACCAAGCCTTCCCTTGTTTGTTTTAAATTTTTGCCCAGGTTTCAGAGTTCTATAAAAGTTGACAGTGACCATTTTTGCCAGGGCATCTGTTGCTCTTGTGGAAGGACAGAACACTGGTGTTCTCTTTCACATAAATTCTTTATTCCTTAATTTAACTTATCTTATTCATTTGCTTACTATGTGCTAAATATTTTGTTGGGTACTAGAAGTAAATATTAATACGTGGCAAAAACTCTTGTTTCTACTTTTCCAGATACTAGTTAAATTCCTGATTCCATTTTGATGATGATTGTTGGTGTGGCATTACTTCTGACTATGTTGGTGTCAAGATTGACAGAATGCTTCAAATAAGTTGTTTTTAATATTGGTGTTCTTTTCTTTCTTTTTGGTGAAGAAGATTGGCTCTGATCTAATATCTGTTGTGAATCTTCCTCTTTCTTCTTGAGAAAGATTGTCCCTGAGCTAACATCTGTGCCAATCTTCCTCTATTTTATATGTGGGACACTGCCACAGCATGGCTTTATGAGCAGTGTGTAGGTCAATGCCTAGGATCTGAACCTGCAAACCCCAGGCCACTGAAGGGGAGTGCGTGAACTTAATTAACAACTCTGCCACTGGGCTGGCTCCAAATAATATTGGTGTTCTTAATGAAAGAGTTGAGATGAACTCTAATGAACAAGTGGTGTTCCATAGTGCTAAAGTTTGCACGCTGGAGAATCATTCCAGGTTTAAAGTTTCTGTAATGACATTGATAGCCAAGATCTAGCAACTGAATCCGGCAAAAAAAGTCAACTCTTTTTTATCTGCTCTTTGTTGAATTGTTTTATAATGTTGTATTCTAGTCTGTTGGAGTTGTTACTGAAAACTATCTTAGATACTGGGCTCTGCTCCTGTGCAAACTTGGTAGCATTTCTACTTTACAAAATAACCAATGCAGAATGCTATTTTCAAGAAGAAGTAAGAGAAAAAAAGTAGATATCTGGCTATGGAAATATTTGGGATGACCAATATCCTTCTTCGGATATTTTTGGTTTCTTCAGGAAAGGGCTGAAGGATGTCAAGATATAGACTGATCAACAGGTGCTTCATGATCTAAAAAACTTTCTCGATAATGAGGCAGCACTGATCAAACCACCTTACTTTTAAGGTTAACCTTATTTCTAATTAGCAAGAGATCTATACAACTGATTATTATTTGGTTTTGGGGTCCTATCCCTTAATACCCCTGTTTTAGTTGGCTGCATCCCCAGCCTTTACCAGGATTTAATGTGTCCTTAGGTCTCTATCCTAGAGGTGGTCAATTTTAGTTTTTTTCATTTTTGTCATTGGTGCTGTTTCAATCTATATGAGTTATTGATGCATATTTGGATGATGTAATTTTCTTAGATAAATCATTAATTCATACTTATACTGCTTGATATTTATTGAGCTTCATGAATCCATAAATTTATGGTTTTCACCAAATTTGAGGAATTTTCAGCCTTTTTTTCTTCTCAAATAGTTTTTGGTCCCATTCTTTCTCTTTTCCCCTCTAAGTCTCCAATTAGATGTATGTCAGCATGTTTTATATTGTTTCACAGGTTCCTGAGAGTGTATTCTTTTCCTTCTAAATATATCTTTCTCTCTGATATTGATTTCAGATAATTTCTATTGATTTATCTTCAAGTACATTGGCTATTTTCTCTATCTCCATTACACTGTTTAGCCTATTCATGGAATTTTAAAAAATTTTACATATTGTTATTAAGCTCTCAAATTTCCATCTGATTATTTTTGTTGTTTTCATTTATCTTCTGAGATTTCCTATTTTCAATCATTATGAGCATATTTTCTTTTATGTTATTGAACATAAATATAATAGCGATAAAATCTGTGTGAATTTCAACATCAGGGTGTTCATAGGATAGGTCTCTGTTGAAAAGTTTGTGTGTGTGTGCACACATGCATATATATGTATGTGAATGGGTTACATTTTCCTGTTTTTTCTTAAAGTAAGGAAATTTAGATTACAACCTAAACATTGTGAATGTTACAATGTTGAAACGTTGGATTCTGTTACATTTCTCTAGAAAGTGTTAGTGTTTTTGTTTTTCATGGTTACTAGCTTGTTTGGACTCAAACTGCTATCTCTGTCTCTTGGGCTACACTTCAAAAGTTGGTTTGTCTCATTTATCCTTTCTTTGACTGCTTGAAGTATGCCCCAGACATGCATGGTTCAGAGGTCAGCTAAATGTTTAGGAAGAATTTATAGTTATCCAGAGCAGAATTTGTGGTTCCCTCCATCTATCTCTACCTTTCCCTAGATGTTCCCTCACCTTCCAGGTTTGAGATTTCCTCAAACTCTGTCCTCACTTTCTTTGGCCTATAAAAATGAAGATTTTTTTTTTTTGAGTTTTAGCCACCTCACATGGCACAGACTTAGGCTATAAGTCATGAAAGTTGGAAACTCAACCAGTGTTGGCCCCTTCTTCCAAGTCTTGAGACCATCCAGAATCTCTCTGGTTTTGTTTTTTCTCCAGTACCTTCAAGTAGTTGTTTTCATATTTTATTTAGTATTGATAGTTATTATCTGCTGGAAGTTTGGTTCAATAGAAGCTTATTGGCCATGCCAGAAGTGGAACTACCAATCATTAGAATTCAAACCATGCACTAAAGAAATCAAAGAAATTCTTCTAAGCAAAAATGGTTATGAATGTCCATTTCTGTCCAACATTTTCTTGTAATCTCCTCAGATTGTATCTTCCATGGAAGTTGACTGTGTTGAGGGTTTGGGTATTCTTCTTGACTTGTTGCACTTTCAGAAATTACTTTCCCAATTGTGCTTCCAATGCACAAGTATCACCTGACTGCCATTATGTGGAGAATTTTGTTGCCATAACTACTAGAATATAAAATCCATTGTGTAGGTCATTATTGCCTTTTTAATTTTTCCACTATTTTATCCATAATGCTTAGATCAATGCATGGCAAAGGCACTCAATAAATATTTGTTAAATGTATAAAAGAATATCCCTACCCAACAGATCGTAACTTCACTCTAAACTCAACCTCACCATATGACAATGTATATTCTTATTTGGGTACATATCCATTCTGCAAAGTCAATACACTATCTGGTCAGTTCTCAGCTGTTACTTGTTTAATAATGGCAAAAATGGCAATAGCTATTCTGCAGGATCTGTCATGTACCAAACACAACATTAAGGACTTAATTTTATTTTTTCCACACACAAAAAACAATTTCACAATGTAGTTTCCTTTATCCTACAGTGTAAGGAAAATGTGTCTCATAAAGTTTTGGACTCATTAAGTCCACAGTGTGAATAAAAGATCTTGGTCCAAACCTGATATTTTTTCCTGAGCACTACGTTACCTCCTATCACCATACATTATTTCTTACTAGATAATGAATATAGTTGCTTTTCCAATAGAGGACAAAGTTCCTTATACAGATTTTTCCAAGACGTCTACTTCCAAACATACAACACAGCAAAATCCAAAGTCAATGAACAAGCACCTAAAGTAAAGACTATCCCAAAGGATGCCATATCAGAAGGAACTGAATCAGTAACTTCTGGATTCACTTCATAATCAAGAATAATTGCAGAAAAATTTCTCTGCATTTCTGTAAGCTACATTTTCTCACACTTGACTGATCACGATTATCAACAAAGATTCTTAATAAAAATATTCTTTCCTGGACCTCAGTGAAGACCTATTAATTCAAAATGTTTAGCATTTCAGTGAATATTTAATGTTTTCTCATTTGCCTTTTTAAGGCAAATGGACGTTTTAAGTTATCTCAATGAAATTAAAGTCTGTTTGCTTTAGATAAATTTATATGATCCAGGTACATTGCAGAGAAGAAAGATGTGAAAAGTTTGGTGGAAGTTGCATAGCAAAGAGGCTATGTAGCATAATTTCAGTGGGGGAGTCAATTCATAGCTGAGTGAGATTAAACCTTATTTTCAGAGGCAAAAATTGTGTATAGTGTTTCATAAGACATTTTCATATATTCATTCATTCATTCATTTAATCGTTCAAAGTTTGCATGATCCTTAGTAACTAAAAATCACAGGCATTCCTCCCCAATATTGAAGATAATGACAAAGATTGAATAAAATACATTGTAAAATTTAAATGTAAAATTCATTGCAAAATTTCATTTGTGCAAATGAAATATGAAAGGGCTTTATTTTTATGAAATAAACATCTTTGCCTGGCACAAATTAGGCACTCAATAAATATTTGTTAAGCGCGTACAAGAATATCCCCACCCTGCAGATCATAATCCCACCTCAGAGAAAAGAATAATTGTCCATTATTCTGGTAATATAATTCAGAGATATAAGGACAACTGTGAAGTAATCTCAAAGCTAGAATGGAACTCAGAAGTTATAACTGATGTCTTTAAGTTAATATATATGAAAAGATGAACAAGCTGAAAAAGATTTAAAAGTTCCCCCAATTCATTTCATAAAACAATCTAATGTCAATATCAAAACCTACAAAACACTGAAAAAATGAGATTAAAGACAAATAGCATTCATTGTTATAGATTCAAAGTTACAAAGAAAATATTAAGCAACAGAATCCAGCAAAGTATCAAAAGAACAATGCATCATGGGAACATAAAAATTGTTCCAGGAACGCAAGGGTACTTCAGTATCATAAAAATCTGTGGAAATAACCCCTTGCACTACATGTGTAAAAAAATGTTCTGATCGTTTAATAGATATTGCAGCATAATTTGATAAAATACAGAAGCCATTCCTAATTAAAACTTTAATTATATAGGGATAAAAGGAATCTCCTTAAATTTGAGAAAAAAACCAACAACAACTATTATAAAAAATAATTTGGTAAGTACATTTCAATTACATTAAATTCAAAAATTGGACAGCACAGAAATTTATAGACAAAGACTTCAAAGCAGCTACCATCACCATGCTCAATGAAGGAAGGTTGGATGCTCTTGAAATAGACAGAAAGAGGACTTCTCAAATAACTAGAACTGATAAAAAGAACCAAATGAAGAGTTTAGAGCTGAAAAAAATATGGTATCTGAAAGAAAAAAATCACTGGATGGGCTCAATACAATGCCAGAAGAAGAGTCATTAAAACTGAATGTAAATCAATAGAAATTATCCAAACTGAACAAGAGAGAGTAAAAAATTGAAAATAAATGAACATAGCAGGGATCTATGGAACAATATGTACATATCTAACATTCATGCCATTGGAACCTGAAAAGGAGAGGAGAAAGAGTGGTACAGAAAAAAATATTTGAAGAAATAATGGTCTAAAACATTCAAATTTGATGAAAAATAAATTTACAGATTTAAGAAGTTCTGCAAAACCCAAATGATTAAACTCAAAGAAAATCATGCCTAGCCACATCATAATCTGGTGGAAACAAAAGATAAAGAAAAAAATCTTGAAGCAGCTGAGAAAAAGGACTCTACATATAGGAGAGCAGTGATTTGAACAACTTCAGAACTTTCATCAGAATTCATGGAGGCCAGAAGGCAGTCTAATCACCAACAGGAATTCTATATCCAGTGAAAATATCTTCAAAAAAATGAATGTGAAATAAAGAGATTTTCATATAAGGGGAAACTAAGGAACTGACTACCAGGTGACTTTCTCTAAAAAATGTTAAAGTATGTTCTTCAGAAAGAAAGAAATTATACTAGAAGAAAACTTATCAACTTTAGGAATAAATGGAAAGCAACAGAAATGGTAAATAATCTGGGAAAATATAACAGATTTTTTAAAATTGTAAGTCTTTAAAATAGATGTGAGCGTCAAAAAATTATGACATTGTCTGAGAAGGTTCTTAATGTACATAGACGTACTCCATAGTATAACTAAAACAAAAAGGGGGAGAATAAAGGGACCCGTATTGCTATAAGGTTTTTATATTCACTTGAAGTGATAAGATACTAACTACAAGGAAATTGTGATGCATTAGGTACATATATTTTAATCTAGAGAGCAATCTTCATAAGAAGCTGTACAAAGAAATATAGTCAGAAACACAATAGATCAAAAAATGGAATACTAAAATACAATGTACAAATCCTAAAATAATTCAGAAATAGGAAAAAATAAATGAAAAAGAGAAGAGATAAATAGAAACAAAATAATAGACATAATTCCAAACAAAGCAATAATTGCATTAAATGTAAATATATAAAGTATAAATTGCATCAACTTAAGAAGATAGCCACGTTGGATTAAAAACAACACAAATAAACGACCCTATTATATGCTGCCTATAATAGATCTTATAAGTTTAAATATAATGATATAAATAGATACACAGTAAAAGGGTGGAAAAAGATATATCATGCAAACACTAATCAAAGGAATACTGGACTTGCTACATTAATACCAGACAGAGTAAATTTCAGATCAAGGAATATTAATAGGGACATCAGAGACCATTTCATAATGATAGAGTATCAATTCTTCAAGGGAATATAACAATCCCAAACATTTATGCACCTAATAACAGAACTTCAAATTTCATGAAGGAAAAAAATGATAGAAAAGAAAGAAGTAAAAAATACAATCACAATTATATGTTGAGATTTCAACATCCCTTCCCCAGTAATTGACAGAACAAGTAGACAGAAAATTACCAACGATATAAAAGACTCGAACAGCACCAACAATGAATTTGACCAAATTGACATTTACAAAACACTGTACCCAACAATAGGAGAATACACTTTTTTTCAAGAACTCATGGAAAATTGACCAGGAGAGACCATATCCTGGGTCATAAAACAGATCTTAAGAAATTAAAATGATTGATATCATACAATGCATGTTCTCTGACCATAACAGAATTAATCTAAAAACCAGTAACAAAAAGATGTGTTGAAAAAGTCCAAGTATTTGGAAATTAAACACAGTTCTACATAATCCATGTCTCAAAGAGGAAGACAAATTAGAAAATAATTTGAACTAAATGAAAATTAAAACATATCAAAATTTGTGTGATGGTGCTAAAGCACTACTAAGAGGGAAATTTCTAACATTAATGGTTTATTTTAGAATAGAAGAAAATCTCAAATCCATGATCTAAGCTTCCATATTCTAGACAAAAGTTCTAATCCATAATCTAGTCCAAAGTTCTAGTCAAAGAAAGGCAAATTAAATCCAAGTATCAGAAGAAAGGAAGTCATAAATATAAAAGCAGAAATCAATGAAATAGAGGAAAGATAATAATAGAGAAAATTTAATGAAATGAAATGCTGGTTTTTTGAAAAGATCAGTAAAATTGATAAACTTCTAGACAGACTGAGGAAGAAATAAAAGTAGAAGACACAAATGACCAATATCAGTGGTGAAAGAAGGAATTTCTCTCAGACTTCACAGACAATTATAAGGGAATGCTATAAACAACAGTTTGCCCATAATTTGCACAGGACTTTTAGGTCCTTAGACATGAAACCACAAATTTTCTGAACCACGCACTCAGTCCTGAATTCCAGTGGAGAGTCTGTGTTACTGAGGCAAGAAAAAGGATACAAATGCTCTAAATCCCCAACCCTGAGTCAGCCTTTTCCTTAGTGTAAGATTGGCCCACTTGCCACCAACTAAAGAGAGCCAAAGCCAGGACAGCTGAGGGGAAACTTAGCCTAGAATTGAACGCATATCGAATAAACCCTTTGTAGAACTACAGTCTTTTGAGATGGCCTGGTAACTCAGCTCGTGACTTAGAGTCTGTGGAAAACTCAATAGCATCAGTCAAGCTGGTGGTGTTGATAGAACTGATTGTCCGCCAGCAGCATCTCCTATAGATCAGTAATTCCCTTATACAGGTCCATAGTGAAATTTTCAGCATTCTATGGTGAAAACTGGAAAATTAAGTATAAGATTGGTTTTTTGATAAAACTATATTCCATTTAAATGGCTTATTTTTTTCCTGAGATTATGTTCTCCCTATAGAATCCAAAAGTAGAAGAGTCCAGCCCATAGGATTGCCTGAGTTTTGCTTTACTACTTTGTTGCTGCCCCCATGTTTTTGAGAGCTCAGCCCTGCTCTTGATATTTCCTAACACCTTGCCTTTGACAAAGTTTGCGGGTATGACTGGATACTGCATCTGACGTCAATTATATATTCTAAATGTTTGGGGGGGCATGCCGCTAACTTTCTCCCTTGGAATCACACCCACTCCCCTGTAACTTGATTTTCCCCTGATATTAGACTGTGTTTCTACCCACTTGAACTTGATTTACAATTATTGGGTCTTCTATGGGCTATTGGTCCCAAATTTTTTCCTTCTGACACTGAGACATTTTTTTTTTTAATTTACTGTTTTACCTTGACCCTCAGACATGAAATTCTGGGCTGCTTTTCAGGCTGTATCCTTTGCTTCTTTCTACAAGTAGAAATTGGACACTTTCTCATAGCTACTATGCCTCTGGGCATCCTAAATAAATATGCCCAGCTACTAAATTCCCCTACCGTGGTGTAGTGCTGAGAGTAGGAGGTGCAATTCTCAAGGCATTATCTGTATGGCTGGTGAAGTTGCTGGCAACTCTGCAGGTCCTTCAGCTGGCTAATACGGTTCAATGCATCCTGACTGGCCATGAGCTTACAGATGCACTCGCATACCCACTCCTCTTACGAGCCAAGGTCATAGCACTCAGCGCTCTATCCTCTACTAAATACATTTGTTACATACACAGAGTGCCTTTCTAGTGATGTAGGTCAGCATCCGTATTTCCTTGACATGCAGACGTTATGGTTCTTCAGCAAGGCAGAGTGGTGTTTCTGGAATCTGTCCTGATGAAGCGGGCGGGGAGATGGGACATCCTACATATGCAACCAGCCAGCCCCCTCTTAGTATAAAATGGGGATTTCCTGGCAGCACTATGCAGGATGTTCAACCTCCCCGCCCATGTGAAGGTTAACTGCTGCACCATGAAGTTCCAGTTTCTGTCGAAGGGCTTGCTGTTGATTGATGCTTCTCTGTGTGAACGATTTCATGAAGGTCTCTTCCAACCTGGTCTTCTGTTCCTGATGGACTTGCTGTGATTACTAATGGCTGAAATAATCTAGAAGTCTGGTAACTAATAATCCACCTCATACTCAAACTTAAACCCCACATCTCTAACAATATAAATTCTCAACTTGAAAAGAGAAAATCCTTCTGACACAGGTTCCAAGATATATCACGAGATACAACCAATCTCCAGTTCCACTCCCAATTTAGTCAACCCTTATTAAATAATATAAACCTTTACATAATGTAAGCCTCTCTAAATAATATAGACAGAGACTTCTTAAACTACAATAGAGGCACTTCTATTGCTGGAAGACCCTAAATGGGCTGCATACAATTTTTTGACCAAGCTACCCCAGTTGAAATCACCTATCTCATATGTATCACAACTTATTTGCCAAAAAACGCATGTCTAGAGGCATTGTCCTGAGACTTGATGGTCTGTGGCTGTGCAATCTGACCACCGCATTCTGAACTGAATAAAGAAACTTAGCTATGGACGGATTCTGCCAGCCTTGTTCTTTCAGCTGAGCAAATTCTGCATTACATACTTGCCCATCTCAAGCCTCTCAGCTCTGAGAACTTTACCTGTAAAACTTGTGAACCTGCGGTGCCACCAGGAACTAACAGCTGAAAGGTTCAATATGATGTACAATATCTTTTGAAAAACACCCTGGATGTGCTCCCCTGCAATAGTCCCACCACCTGTCTGCCCTGGAGCTTTTCATATGATTTGCGATTGAGCTAGTTCCTTTCAAGCTGACCTCAAGTCTTTCCCTATGGGTATATGGTAAAGATTTCCATTTCTCTGTTCATATTTTCTTAACAAAATGGAAGACTCAACAATTTTATGGATCTTGGGTAGAGGGAAAAGGAGAAGGACAAAGAAGAAATTATGAATATCTTCCTGGTGCTCTCTGCCTAACCAAGTATACATTAATGAGGACTTCTGCTATGTGTACTATTGTGGCTCTACCTTGTCAGTAGTGGGGGAAAAGAAATGATGCAGGCAAGGGAATAAGATATAATTGTGGCTTTAACTTTATGCTTCTAGATATTCTGGTTTTGATTTTGGCTTCATTTTATTACATTAAGCACACTCTTAATTTGGTACTTTATTTTCAAAAGAAAAAAAAGCCTATTTGACTATGTCATTGATGCAAGGTGATTTCTAAGTCAACAGGACAAAATAAATTTTTAAAAAGTGTATCTAGTATTCATAATTGATCAAGTCTTGACAATACTAGCAGGAGTAAAATTTGCTGACTCTCCTAGGTACTTGAATGGCAACTCTGGCATTCTAATGTTCACAAAGACCACAGTAAACTGGAAAATGTCCTTTTGAATAATGCTTTTTTACAGCGATCCTTTAAATCCCCAATAATGTATCCATAAATACTAAAATGCACATTTTGTTAAAGATTAGTATTCTAAATAATGAATAACATCCTTGACCAAGTAATTCATCATTAGAAATTTTTAGATCAATGTTTCTAACTTCTTCGGTTGTTATTGATTAATTTGCCATGGAACTTACCTTGTTGTATACCTTATTTTCTACAATACATTTTAAGCTGAGCATACAGAACATAACGTATTTATATATCAATATTTACCAATCTATTCAAGTCTAAATTAATTGCTGCTGATACTGGTGTCAACAACATGCTGTCAGGTCCCAGGCAGATTTCTTAAAGCATCCGGTAGCAATCATAATTTTAGGTCATTCAAAGTACCGCTAGGTCAAAGAGACACCATCTACAGTCTTAGATCACCCTGATAACTACTTTTTGTGAACTTGTAACATGTACTCACATCTGCTTTCTTTAGTTAGTGATCCTCTTGATTACTGGCATCATCCCCCAAGGTTTGAAATACATCTCTAAGTGTTCTCCAGGTGTTTGACCTTGAATGCCCCCATCATCTCCCTTCTTTTACATCTTAGATTGAAACCAGTGCTTATTTACTCCTTTCATAGGCCCAATTTTCAAACATCCCCACATCCCAAGTGTCACTGATGCTTTACACTTTTTATTTATTCTTTATTCAAACAGTTCACTCTGCAGAATAATAATAGATTAAAAGTGACTCTGGGGGCTGGCCCTGTGGCCAAGTGGTTAAGTTCGCGTGCTCCACTTCGGCGGCCCAGGGTTTCATCAGTTGGGATCCTGAGCATGGACATGGCACCGCTCATCAAGTCATGCTGAGGTGGTGTCCCCCATGGCCCAACCAGAGCCACTCACAGCTAGAATACACGACTATGTACTGGGGCGCTTTGGGGAGAAGAAGAAGGGGGAAAAATGCTTACAAAGAAAATGTGCCCATGAAATTTTACTTTTTTGTTATATTTGATAGACTTATTTACTTTCTATTGAAGTATGGTTGAGGACTATGAAACTTAACTGAGAGCACAGAAACTCCTTCTAAAGCTTCTAAAGGAGACCAGAAAATAATATTTACTTACAGTTTCATAGATAAGAATAAATTATATTATACATATCATTTATATGTGTTTGTATATATATATGACTTACAAAGTTGTAGTTTACAATGAAATTATTGCCATTTAACAGTATTTCCCTAAAACTTTTACAAGTTTGCTTAAAAAGAAAACAGTGACAATGTGTTTCAGGAGCTAAGTATTGAAGTTAACTACTATATTGTATAACAAAAATGTTCTTTACAGAGTAATACATTACTCAAATTGTTGGTATAATAGAAAAATATTGAAATAAGTTTTAGAATAACTAGTGTATTTTATTACTTTATGGGTATATTCTCTTCCTTGTTTCAAAATAAGTTTAAGGTGTTTTACCCATGTGTCATTGATTTAACGTATTTAATAAATATTCAGTTCTTAATACGTACTAGGCAGAGGAAGATAATGATTCAGAAGGCAAGCATTATACTTGTTCTGTTGATTTTATAGTATAGTGAGGAGTATCATATGAAAGAAAACTAAATAAATGAACTGGTCAAAAGAAAAGCACACATGGAGTCGAAGGGCATTTTTTCCCCACATTCAGCAATTAACAGAGAGAGAAGAAAACCAAAGGAAAAACAAAACAAATTGAAAAGAGTAAACAAGTAAAAACTTGGGATTTTCGAACTGTATCTTAGACCAGAGAATGGCAAATATTTTCTGTCAAGGGCCAAATAATATATTTTTGAGTCTTTGCAACTACTTAACTCTACTGTTGTAGGGTGAAAGAAGGCAAAAACAATCCTTAAAAGAATGGGTGTGGCTGTATTCCAATAAAACTACTTAGCCAAACAGGTAGCCAGCAGGATTTGGCCGGTGGACCACAGTTAGTCGACCCCTGGCCTCGAGGGCTAGGAAGGGTGAAACTGAGATATGGTTTAGGATTGATGGAGACGATTCAGTATCATCTTCAATGCTGCTGCTTGGGGTTATCATGGAGAGAGGTAACTCTGTATATATTAGCATGAACTTGGGGATTGAAAAAATAATCCAGGCACACAAGAAGATTTCTGCTTTAGCTGCATAAGATAAGCATATTAGTAAGGATCGTCATTAGATTTCTTGAAGGATATTACTATTCAAAAGAGAAAGGAAGTTAAACAGTATTTCACCCAAGTCAGTGAGAAAATTTCATGGTGAATTTGAACATGTGAAGTTCAATTTCATTAGGTACTAAGATCTCCTATTTTTATTAATCAAAGACCTTGAATTCAAATAAACACAACAAACTCATAAGCCTGTACCCTTTACCCATAGCTCTTGATGAGGTTGAGGAAGTTCTCTTCTATTCCTAGTTTGTTGTTTTTATCATAGAAATGGGTTGGATTTTGATAAATGCTTTTTTGTGTCTATTGAGCTAGTCAGGTAGTTTTTGTATCCCTTTATTCTACTAATAAGGTATATTATATTCACTGATTTTCATATGTTGAACCAACTTTGCATTTCTGGGATAATACCTGCTTTCTTGGTGTTCAATCCTTTTTTATATATTGCTGGATTCCCTTTGCTAACATTTTCTTGAGGATATTTGCATCTATATTCATAAGGGATATTGGTCTGTAGTTTGTTTTTCTTGTGATGTCTTTGTCTGGTTTTGGTATGAGGATAATACCAGTCTCATAAACTGAATTGGGAAAAATTACTCTCTCTTTTATTTTTTGGAAGAGTTTTTGAAGGATTGGTGTTAATTCTTCTGGGGAACCACTAGGCAAGCCAAATAATGACAATTCTCTGAAAATGAGGTTCTGAAGGAGCTCCACACTCACCGGATTGTTGCAAGCCTTTAGTTAATTTCCAGAGTCCTGGATTAGTTAATTTGGACAATTTTTATAAATTTTCTTGTTGCTTTTAAGAAAGAGAGAATTTTGGAAGTCCTTAGTCCACCCTTTTGGCTGATGTCCACAATGTAATTTTTGTGTTATGAACACATCTTAAAATTTTGTAATCTCACAGAGTTTAGAAATTGCATTTATAGAAAGTTTTGCACACTGAAACCACATTACTAATACCAAGAATGGAAATGGTGATTTTGAATAGAAGTATGAATGAGAATATGGAGATATTATGTTTGTATTCATTTCCCAGTATCTAGGGGGTGCATTATACACTGTTCTAAATAAACCTAGAAGTATATTTTATAATACAGAATTTTAACTTATCAATAATTGTCTCAAATATTTTAGGCTAGTAATTTATCTGTTTTTTTTTTTGAGGAAGATTAGCCCTGAGATAACTCCTGCCAATCCTCCTCTTTTGGCTGAGAAGACTGGCCCTGAGCTAACATTCGTGCCCATCTTCCTCTACTTTACATGTGGGACGCCTACCACAGCATGGCGTGCCAAGTGATGCCATGTCCACACCCAGGATCCGAACCGGCGAACCCTGGGCCGCCAAAGCAGAACATGCACACTTAACCACTGCACCACCGGGCTGGCCCCGTTATTTATCTTTTAATTTTGCTTATGTTTATTTTTTGCTGCAGTTATTTTATCCCTACTTCACATTTTAAAAGAAAATGTTGTCATAGTCAGAAGTTTTATAATTATGTGTAGCCAAATCTGTCAGTCTTCTCAATTGTGTAATCATCTATAGTTTCTTTATCTTAGATATTGGGTAAATATTCAATAGTTGGGTAAATTTCCTGTTGAATTTCTTCTTGTTTTTCTTTGGAGAGGTTTTAGATAGTCAACTTTGAATCTTCCTAGAGTTTTGAGTGTGAAATGAGGTGAGAACCTAATTTTATCCAACATATTTTCTTCTATCTTTGATTTTGCTGCCTCATTTATCATAAATAGTATGACCTATTGCTGTACTGTACTTTTTTTCTCTTATGGTTTTATTGGTTTAATTCTACACCCACACATTACTATTACACTGGCTGTTGGCTTAGAATATATTAAAAAATGGCTTTTCACTTCCCATCTTTGAAAAGCATTTATTAGGAATGTGCATTGAAGTTTATTAAACGATTTTCCACCTCTACTAGGATGAACGATAGCTGATTGTGTTTAATTTATTGCAATATTATATTTACATATTTCATAATATAATGAAAAATATTTAAATTCATGAAATGAAAAGAAACCAGCATTAGTTAAGTATATTTTTTTGCGGGAAACTTTACATCAATTATGTCATTTGTTTCTCACAACAACCTTATAAGTAGTTACAGATGAAAACAAAACAAAACAAAAAGACCCTGAGGCTTGGTGACGTTAATGCTCAAAGTGATGCAGTTGCTAATTTGGATTTGAATATATATATATACATATATATACATATATATATATATATATATCAAAAGCTGTGATTCCACCCTGTTTATTCAAGTTGTCCTGGATTTTATTTAGAACTTTTCTATATTAGTAACCAGGAATTCACTGTACAATGGAGAGACAAATATACAAACGTTTCAGTTCAATGCCATGCGGAGGTAGTACACATGATGTTCTGGGAATGCTGAGTATGATATACTTAACTCTCTCTCAAGGTTTATGAGATAAGGCTTCTCAGAGAAGACCGGAGAGGGAAGAAAGTAAAGTTTGGCGGAAGCAAGAGATTTGGAGAAAGTGTCAAGGAGATCAGCAATGCTGTCATAGAACACAGTATCTGTGAATGAGAGTTAAAGAGCTGGAAGGAAGAGCTTTATATTGAGAAGTAGGAAGTTGATTATAAAGGTGGAGCAGTTCTTAACTTCTGACCCATTATAAGAGTAGCCATAAAAATCATGAGACTCTGAATTTCCAAGAAGGTTGTGCTTTAAAAAATGTTTATTAATACATTATTTGGCATATACTCCTGCTATATAGTATCTTATACTTTCTCTACTGCTAATTTTTTAGGTTAATGCAGATTTTCTCATTCCTCCAGCTTCCCTTGTCCTATCAATAAGTTAGAAACCATGGCTGGGAGTGAGTCAAGATCTCCTTTCACCACTTCCGCATCCTAATTGAGGAGAGAGAACTTAAGCCAAACTTTTGTATTGTTTCTAATTCTAGTTATATTATTGTAGCTTTTTATAAACATTTAAAAATTCTGCCATGCATTCAATACTCCTTATTAATTTCTGGTAGGGTTTCGATTTATTTTTGTTTGATTTTACAGGACTTGTGTGAAATGCTAAGAGCAGTCTCCAGCACTTTTACCCATTCTGTTACTTTAAGATAAACTGAAAGCTATTCTTTTAATTTTAGCGTGTGATTGAGGGAAGGTATAAAGGAGAAAGGCGTGCCTACTTGCCTAAGTAGCAATATCTCTTTCAGGTCATCATCTAAATATCTCTTTAGCCCTTTTAAACATAACAAATTGATTTTGAAAGGAGATAGAATGAAAATTTATAGACTGAAATAGGGCACTGCTCTCAGGTAAAAGCAGATAGAGAGGAAAAAGTCAGAGAAAAAGCACTGTACTAGTTAAATATTCTCTGGAAAACTTGCCAAGGATAAATACAACTTTATTTTAGTAAGGGAAAGAAATGCTTACAAAACAGAATACGATTTATCATATAATTTGCTTTGTGGAACTTGATAGATAAACACAGGTTTTCTTTCAGCCAATAATTTGAACAACGCATGGCTTCAGTTTGGATCAGGAGGATTTATGTTTTGTTATTATTTTGTCATTCTATTAATAATTGCATAACATTATAGGCGTTGATTATCTAATATTGCTTTATATTCTTAGTACTCAAGTCACTTCCTACTAAATAATCATATAAAATGGTCTGTTGTCCTACAAATTCTTAACACTGGCTAGGTACACACTAGGTATAGTTTTAGGTTCCACAACTTCACAGGAAAGTCCCTAAGACAATTATAAGCATTATGAAAATAAACCTATAGGATTTCATTAAGTAGCAAATGTTGCTTAGCTTTCAGAGAAATACAACATTAATGACGACTTGCAAGTATTCTTGCACAGATATTTCCTCATTCCATCAAGTATAAAGCCTGAGTAAACAGGTCATAACTATGTTATGAAGAATTAGGTTACTCTGAGATCTGATATCTGCTTTCTACTTCAATCTCATCTCTAGCTATTTTTCCCTTTTCATTTCCACATACCTTTGCACGCTTTGACTTTTTTGCCTAGAATGACCTCTGTAAAATATTCCTTCTTCAGATGCCTTTCCTGGTCTACCAGGCAAACTCCTACCCATAATTAAAGACCCAGCTGAGACAGTACTTCGTCTGGGAAGCCCTTTCTAAAACTGCACATCCAGAGTTAATTACTCCTTGCTATATCTTCCCATAGTACTGTGAGTATATCTGTATCCTTATCTCTCCTGGAACACTAAACTTCTTGAGGTTATAGCCTGTCTGAGTACTGTGTAATGTTTCACACAACTCCTTTAATAACATGGATGCCAGTCTCTACATGTTCTGTGGTGTCACAATTCCCCAGGTTATTATTAATATTATTATTATTGGCATAATCAGCCACACCCAGACTCTGGACAAATGAGAGACAGACCTAGCAGTGTATTAGGAGCTACTAACAACCAACTCTTGTCCTCTGTGGCCAGGCTGCTTAGCAGCTGGTACCTAGATTTTCCAGCATCCTTGTACAGAAAGAGATCTTTGGCTGATTAGAGACATAACTTGTCATTCTTTCTGAAAGCAGAATATCTACTTTTGATCTTCCATATCTCATCTCATCTCATTTCAGGTCTAGATTCCTCTGCATTAAAATCTTCTCTTCTGTTGTACTTTCTCTCAAGACTGAATATCAACACCATTGGAAACATCTGATGAGACATCACAAACAACTTCCTTATACTGTCCATATACTCCATGTCTGAACTGTAGTTTGGTACCTTAGGCTCATGAATTTGGATTCAATTTGCTGAACCAGTTTCCAAAATGGGGATAGCATTTTCTGCTCAACTATTTTATCCTACCCTGGAAGAAATTTACGAAGGCTATTAATGGGCCTCCTCCACCAAATTGTCATCAAGAGTTATTTCTTGAGTATGTTTCTGACATTATTTAATCATCAAGAGTGTAGTTTTAAATGTTTGCATGCATTAATAAAGGAGACTGAAATATATTTTGAATGTATATGATTTTTTGGGGGTAGATTTTCATCTGCAGGGTGGCGTGACTGTTTTTATGAATGTAAACAATTTAATTAGATGAAACTATAAAGTCTTTTTTGACTTCATAAGCCTAAAGTATACTTTTTAAAAATTAACTAATCATAAACAAATATTAAAGGACCTTTTGTCTGGTAAAAATATTCAAATACTTGCTAAACTATTCCATGTTTTTACTTTTATTTAACAAAATATCCACTAGTTATCATAATAATTCAATTTATAAACTGATATTACTCAGGAAGATTGGAAATCAGTATCAGCTACTTCAGTTCACTAAGGTTATTTAGGCTTAACAAGATGGCATTTTCATCATTCTCTTTAAACATATTGTGGATCTGTCTAAGCTACTGGAGAATGTTTTCATAGAATATGGCCTGGTTTTCATAACGTGGGTTTGTTAAGTCTATAACCCATGGAAGGGATTGGGAACAAAATTGGGGTAACTGAGGAAGGAGCCGCAGAGTTTTGGGGTATCTACCACTCTAGATAATTCTTTCTATGGAAAATCAATTTAAGTGAGTAAATAACCATTCACAGTATAGTAAGGGACAGAAGAGAAAGTAATGGGACTAAAAATATCTCAAAAATTGTGGCTGCATAAAGCAGTAGGAAAAATTGACGCTAAGAAGAAATGGTTGTTTTACCGTGAGGAAACTTGAATGTTTGAAGCATGAACAGGTGATTGTTACGGATGACTAATGAAAGCACATGCTGGGAACAAGTAGTAGCTTGGCAGATAGCAAAAACTCTCCCATGAAGGAGTCTCCTGCAATAACTCCTCTATCTTCCATTAAGACTATGCATTTAGAAATTTACTGACACAAAACATTTAGCCTTGGTGGGAAAACTGCAGATTTAATATGCTAATATATTTCTCAGTGAATTAAATCTTTGCAATGAGTGCCTGCAATGGGAACGTATTACCATGATCCTTGTCTTTTCCATAAGGCAGATATTGCCATGATTAAAGGGAGGAGAAATTTCATGTAAAAGTAAAGAGGAAATACGTAAGGGTTCCCCCGATATGAGTGTTCCTATGTATATGTGACATATATATGTTCTTTGAACGTTTTACTATATTACTACTGTCATATACTTAGATTTTTGTCATATACTATTTAGATTTTTTTATCCAAAGACTTTAAAGCATTATATAAACATTAGCATGTCAATCTTTTAAAAAAACATGTAGAGTGGGGTCTGGGGGAAATTATGAAATGACAAAATCTGTCTTTGGGCACTTTCTTCACTTTCAAACCTCTTTCTCCCATTAATAGTATCCACAATTTAATAAAACATTTTGAATTAAAATTAAGTTTCTATGATCGGAATTGCAGAGAATGACAGGTGATAGGAAAATATTTTGGCTGGTGTGGAAAGACAAAGCAACTTTAGCAGTGTCCCGCAAAGGACATCTGATCAGAGGCTTACTCAGAATTTCTAAGAATTCCCAGGCTTCCTAGAACATACTTAGCGATTCTATCTAAGAAACAAGCAGTTCATTAGTCAGACTATGCCACGCTTTTTCTATTTTATTCATTAATATTCTATATAATGTACTATAAAATGTTTATATAAATTGTTTTTAAAAATCAAAAACTATAAATTTTAGCTGGACTATCATCATATGATCACTTTGTGGTGAGGTGTAGGAAGTTTTATAGATTTTTTTTATGTGATGAAAGTCTTGCTTCAAAATTGAAATTGAAGACATGAAATGACAAAAGAAAAGGTGTTGAGACAGGTACAGGGTTGCAGTAATGGACAGACAGTGGAACTTACAAGAGAAGGCCCTGAGTCCCGGTCAAGGGGACAACAAAGGCTAACTTGGGAATGGAGCTGTGTGTCTACAGCTTGAGGAACAGATGAATCATGTGCCAAAGTTTGAGAATCAGGTAGGTAGGGAGCAAAAGAAAAAAAGACAAGCAGAAATGGCTAGAAAGTAAATTGGAGCAACTGTGGTGCCTCATGGGACACGCTAGGACAAATATAACAGTAAAAAGCCTCCTTTAACCCATTGATATCTCTGGTGAATCCCAGTTTCTGTCTTGTCTGTTTCCTGTAGATTAAATGAACTATTTGGCTGCATTCCTAACTTTCAAGCTTTATGTTTTGTTCCCTGGATCCTGATCAGCTTTTTTTTCTTTTTTGTGGCTTGGCTTTTTGACAGATAAGCTTTCCTCTTGGCATAAAAATATTCATAAAATCTGAAGATAAAGGGCTTAAAGTGTAAGAAAAGCTTATGGCCTGGATTTTAGATTTGGCTGTCATCAGCAGATGGTAGCTGCAAACATGAGAGTGGACATATTGCCTAGGGAAAGAATATAGGGGAAGCAGACTTTCCACCTGAAATTTATGTTACTGCAACAAGTCCCTGGAAATGCCAGCTGAAGGCTTCCAAGGGACCGCTAGCACAGGACGCTACCAGCAAAAGACTAGATTACTTGTCATTTAAAGATACTTAGAATTAATCAGCTTTCTACAGTCTTCTGGTGTAAGCAATCATGTAAAAAGTCGACAACATTTTGCTTTTCTCCTTCTAAAAAGTAAATTACAGAAGTTTACTCCAGAATCCACATATTAAAGCTGAAGGGTTCTAAATTTTTGTTTTATTCCTTTTGATTGCTTTAATGTCTCTACTATTGTAAAATTTTGCAAAAACAGAAAGTAATTATATGAAATTTTAACATTACATCATTTTGGAACCACTTATTTCTTAATGATTTTCATTATCTCAACAACCTTATATAAAATAGAAGAATATTATTCTTAAATTGAGAACTTTACTGTTCAGCAACATTTAATTGCTAGCTGAGCATTGTACAGCTTCTTCTCAACTATACCACAGTGGGATGAACGTGGACTTTGAAAGTAGGCAAACCCGAGTTTCAGATATAGTATCATTAACTTAGGTGTCACCACCTCCATGAAGCCATTCTTAAAACTCTTCCCCCTCCCTCATTAGTTACTTTCGTTTTGTGTTCACAAGATACTCTGACACAGATCTGACTTTGCAATTATGCCACATTGTACTAAAATTACCAGTCACTGTGTCAGTTTCCCCCATTACAACTGCTACAGGCAAAGGAGAGAGTTTACTCAACACAGAGCCCAGCACATTTCAGGTACTCCTTTTAATGTTAGAAAAGACAGATGCATAGACAGTATTTAAGTGGCTTGATTTATCTTTTTTTAAAAGGAAGAATGAAAAGAGAAAGATGATAACATTTTTTTCAGATACGTGGATAAAAATAACCTAAGCATAGTGTGTCAGTAAAATAAGACCACAGAATGTGAAACTAAAGGCATCATCCTGAGCAAAACTTGATGAAGCAAGTAGGGCCCTCATGCTGAAATGTTCTGATTGTCATCACACACTATATAACAGCTTGGGTTTGGTTAGGTAGACAGAGGACTTTCTAGCAATTAACTTGGTTCTTTGGAAATTTTGTTGTTAGTGCCGAGGAGTTGATTCTGACGCCTAGTGACCTTCTGTACAGCACAAAGGAACCCTGCTTGGTCTTTTTGTGCCATCCTCTTATCTTCCAGCACTACATTAAACAATGTTCCAACGCTATTCACAGGGTTTTCATGGCCAATTTTTTCGGAAGTGAGTGGCCAGTTCCCACTTCCTAGTCTGTCTTAGTCTGGAAGCTCTGCTGAAACCTGTCCACGATGAGTGATCTTGCTGGTATTTGAAATACCGTGGCATGGCTTTCAGCATCACAGTGACATGCCGCCGCCACAGTACGACAATCGACAGACAGACGGGTGGTATGGTTCCCTAACTTGGAAACAAACCCAGGGCGTGGTGGTGAGAGCACCAAGTCTTAACCACTAGACCACTAGGGCTGACCTCTTTGAAAATATTGAAGGGGGCCGGCCCGTGGCTGAGTGGTTAAGTTTGTGTGCTCCACTTCGGCGACCCGGGGTTGCGACGGTTCAGATCCTGGGTGCGGACATGGCACCGCTCATCAGTCCACGCTGAGACAGCATCCCACATGCCACAACTAGAAGGACCCACAACTAAAAATATGCAACTATGTACTGGCAGGCTTTGGGGAGAAAAAGGAAAAATAAAATAAAATCTTAAAAAAGGAAAATATTGAAGCATGTTTCTGAAAAAATTTGAATTGTAAAACTCTATGGCATGTTCTAAGATGACTGCCCTCTTTTTTGGATTTACTAGGCTCATATTTCTCATGGAAGTGTCAGGAAACAGCACAGAAACTCCATGCAAAAGCTCCTGAGCTCGCTCTATGATTTCTCATCACAGATTCCTATTTGTTCAAGTAAAGAGATGATAGTTAAGAAAGCTCATTATCTTGTATTTGGAGCTTCGTGTAGCTAAAATCACATATGAATACATCATAGCCAGTGCCAAATATTCACTAGATAGCTCCCATGATATTGCAAAAATATATTGCAAAATCCCTGTTGCAGATTCCAAAATTACAATGCCTTTGTGATTAACATGGGCTGACATACATACAGACGGGCCTACTGAGTCACATCTTACAATGAGGTGTGAGTTGCTTCAGTGATAAGAAGGATAAATAAACTGCCATAAGAACTTGCTCCTATGGAATGGGCCAGTATGTATTATATAATTAATAATACTTTGGATTAATTTCTAAATCAGATTGGTCTCTATCTTTATCACAAAGGCCATGGCTATGCTTTAAAGTTCTGCTAGTAACATCTATTTTTATGTTAATCTTGCAGAAACATATGTAGCAGTTTCAGCTTATTACTAGCTACTGATGTCTGGGATGCATGTTTGCTCTTTGGCATAATATATGAGAAAAATAAGGACAACCAAGGGAAAATACATATGATTAGCAAAAAATGCCAAAGAAGTAAATTCTAATGCTTAAATTCTCCATCAATCTAATGTATACCCAGGGTCAGTCTTATGCCATGAGTTACTTCCAGGGCATAAAAATTCCTCCAGATATGATAGTGACTTGATAAAGCTTGAGAACATATATAAAGGATGAGTATGTATAAAGATAGCTGCCTCTGATCTTCCTCTACTTGAATCCAGTAATACTACACAACTTATTTTTCTAAAATCAAACTCACATTCTTTCCAAAAGTTTTAATGGGCTGATCTCATCAAGATGGCAGTGTAAGCAGACTCTGAACTCATCTCCTCCCATGAACACAACCAGGTTACAACTATTTTTGGAAAAATTACCCTGGAGAGAAAACTGAAAACTGGATAAAAAGAACCCCCACAACAAGGCACAGTTCTGACTAAGGCAGAAAAGACAGAAATTCCTGCTGGAGAAGAAAAAAGCCACCTTTGGGAGCAGCGGAGCTTCTCAGCTGGCCAGGCAGGAGACACCCTAAGGTACGCAGCCCTCCCTGGAGGAGTGAGGACCAGAGTGGGAGCCAATACTGCTATAAGCATCCTTCAGACTCAGCCCAACTGAGACAGGGGTCTTACTGTCTGGCTTTGCTGGCTATTAACTGCAGCGAGGATACCCCCAGAAAAGCTATAGGCCGAAAGCCGAAAAGATCTGGGTCTTAAAGGGCCCATGCACAAACTCACTCATTGCAGCAACGTAAAATCAGCAGAGAGGAGGCTGACAGTCCTTTGGTGAAACGAGACTCACCTGGTGGGTTCTGGGGGCATCTTGGTGAGAGGAGGGATCTCTCTGGAGACTGAGACATTGGTGGGGGCCATTGTTCTGAACTGGTCCAGGCAGGCTGACACAGACCCCGGTGGGTGCCACTGAGGTTCATCCTTTGGCCTGTTAACCCAGGGGTCTGCCATGCCCACTAGAGAACTGATTTAATCCAGTTCAGCCCAAGGCAGGCAACCGGCCCTAGGGACTGGCCCCACCTAACAGCAAGCCTTCGGGCTACTTTTCAGCCTGCATTGACTGGGTGCCTTGGTCCTCTACAGGCAGGCAAGGGTGTCTGCCTCTGTGGGGCAGGGCCTGTGTGAGGACCAGGTGAACTGCGGGGGGCATTGGTGGAGAGGTGGGGGCCTCTGCAGTGTGGCATCGGGGTATGCTCCATGGGGTTGAGAAGTGTGCACGGACCAGGACTGTGTTGACTGCATGTGTGGTCCTGGGGGGGTGGTGGTAAGGCTTATCAGCAGCAGAAGACGTGTGCTTCACAAAAAACCATAAAAAGGATCAGCCCCACCTTCCAAAGCCTGAAACAATTGAGTGCTCCCATGCTTAGGGCCAGCCCCACTCAGCTGCACTCCTAAGATAACTGACAACAGCCTTGTAGGCCTGAGGCCTATCACAACTGTAAGCCCCTGAGCATAGCAATCAGCTACACTGGGTACCAACCCAATTAAGAGGAAAACTGCAATAGGAGTGTGCTGATAGACTTTGTAGCCAATGGTGCTGAGGCTCCCCAAACCAGATTTACAAACAGCTGGCCAGGGAAGGAAAGACTAGACTCCCTGGGTTCCCACAGTGGGAGCAACCCTGCTGCAGCAGAAGGACACAAGTAGCCCACAAAGTGGTCACTCCTGGATCTTCTGGACTGGTGACGAGAGGGAAGCACACTGTTGGGCCTCATAAGGCATCTCATACATAAGGCCACTTCTCCAAGATCAGGAGATGTAGCTGACTCACCTAATACAGAGAAATAAGGACAGAGAAAGAGGCATAATGAGGAGACAAAGGAATACTTTCTAAGTAAGGGAACCGGACAAAAATCCCAGAAAAAGGACTAAATGAAACAGAAACAAGTGACCTACTCAACAAAGAGTTCAAACAAAATATCATGAGGATGCTCACACATATGGGGAGAAGACTAGATGAACACAGCACATCAGCAAAGAACTGGAAGATATAAAAAAAAATCAGAAATGAAGAATATGATACTAGAAATGAGAAATTCACTAGAGGGACTCAAAAGCAGAGTAGCGGATGCAGAAGAACAGATCAGCGAGCTACATGAAAGACTAGAGGAAATCACCCAAGCAGAACAGAAAAAAGAAAAAAGAATTAGAATGCGAACAGTCTAAGGGAACTCTGGGACAATATCAAGCGTGCTAACATTTGGATTATAGGTGTCCCAGAAGGAGAAGAGACAAAGGGGCAGAAAATTTATTTGAAGAAATAATAGATGAAAATTTTCCTAACCTGAGGAAGGAAACAGACATCCAAGTTCAGGAAGCACAAAGAGCTCCAAACAAAATAAGCCCAAAGAGGCCCACGCCAAGACATATTATAATTAAAATGTCCAAAATTAAAGACAAAGAGAGAATCCCAAAAGCAGCAAGAGAAAGGCCACAAGTGACATATAAAGAGAAGCCCATCAGGTAATTAGCAGACTTATCAGCTGAGACCCTACAGGCGAGAAGAGAATGGCATGACATATTTAAAGTGCTAAAAGGAGAAAACCTACAGCCAAGAATACTCTATCCATGAAGTTTGTCATTCAGATTGGAAGGAGAGATAAAGAACTTCCCAGACAAGCAAAAATCAAAGGAGTTTATCACCAAGAAACCAGTTCTATAAAAAATGCTGAGGGGAATTATTTAAGTGGGAAAGCAATGACCACAAATAGAGATGAAAAATAAAATTATCAAAAAAGCAAAACAACAACAAAAAAACCCAGGCAATAAAATCACTTGTAAAAAGGTAAAAATATAGTAAACGTAGCAGATCAACTACCTGTGAAGATAATATGAAAGTTAAAAGACAAATGTACTAAAATCACCTATTTCAATGATAAGAGGGTAATGGATAGACACACACTAAACAAGAGACTATACATGATTTGAAAAAGATAAAATGTGGGAGGAGGGAAGTGAAAAAGTAGAGCTTTTAGAAAGAGGTCAAGCTAAAGAGTCTATCAACTTGATATAGACTGTTATATACATAGAATGTTAACTAGGATCCTCATGGTAATCACAAATCAGAAACCTATAATAAGCAAGCAAGAAAGTAAGACAAAAGAAATTAAACATATTACTAAAGATAGCCATCAAACCACAAGGGAAGAGAGCAAGAGAAAAAGACAGGAACAGAGAAGAACTACTAAAACACCCAGAAAAAAAGTAACAAAATGGCAATAAATACATATTTATCAATAGCAACTTTAAATGTCACTGGACTAAATGCTCCAATCAAATGCCATAGGGTGGCCAACTGGATAAAAAGACAAGACCCATGTATATGCTGCATACAAGAGACACACTTCAGACCTAAAGACACTCACAAACTGAAAGTGAAAGGATGGAAAAAGATATTCCATGCAAATGACAAAGAAAAGAAAGCGGGGGTAGCAATACTTATATCAGATAAAATAGACTTTAAAACAAAAACTGTAACAAGAGACAAAGATGGGCACTACATAATGATAAAGGGAACAATCCAACAAGAAAATATAACACTTGTAAATATGTATGCACCCAACATAGGAGCACCTAAATATATAAAGCAGTTATTAACAGACATAAAAGGAGAAATAGACAGCAATACAATAATAGTAGGGGACTTTAACACTCCACTTACACCAACGGATAGATCATCCAAATAGAAGATCGATAAGGAAACACTGGCCTTAAAGGACACATTAGACCAGATGGACTTAGTAGATATATACAGAACATTCCATCCAAAAACCACAGAATACACATTCTTTTCAAATGCACATGGAACATTCTCCAGGATTGATCACATATGAGGCCAGAAAACAAGTCTCAATACATTTAAGAAGATTGAAATAATACCATGCATCTTTTCTGACCACAAAGGAATGAAACTAGAAATCAACTACAGGAAGAAAACAAGAAAAGCCACAAAAATGTGGAGATTAAACAAAATGCTACTGAACAATGATTGGGTCAATGAAGAAATCAAAGAAGAAATCAAAAAACTCCTGGAGACAAATGAAAATGAAAATACGACATGCCAAAATCTGTGGGATACAGCAAAAGTGGTTCTAAGAGGGAAGTTCATAGCAATTCAGGCCTACCTTAACAAACAAGAAAAATCCCAAATAGATAATCTAAAAGCACATCTAAAGGTACTGGAAAAATAACAACAAACAAAGCCCAAAATCAGCAGAAGGAAGGAAATAATAAAAATCAGTGCAGAAATAAACGATATAGAGATGAAAAAAACAATAGAAAAAATTAATGGAGCCCATGGAAGCAACCTAAATGCCCATCAACTGATGATTGGATAAAGAAGGTATGGTATATATATACAATGGAATACTACTCAGCCATAAAAAAAGACAAAATCGTGCCATTCACAACAACATGGATGGACCTTGAAGATATTATGTTAAGTGAAATAAGCCAGTCAAAGAAAGATGAACTCTGTATGACTCCACTCATAGGTGGAAGTTAAACATATAGACAAAGAGAACTGATTGGTGGTTACCTGGGGAAAGGGCGGGTGGGGGGAGGACACAAAGGGTGAAGTGGTGCACCTACAACATGACTAACAATAATGTAGAACTGAAATTTCACAAGGTTGTAAACTATCATAATAAAAAGTTAAAAAAAATAATGAAACCAAGAGCTGGTTCTTTGAAAAGATAAACAAAATTGACAAACCCTTAGCTAGACTCACCAAGAAAAAAAGAGAGAATGCTCAAATAAATAAAATCAGAAATGAAAGAGGAGAGATTACAACAGACACCTCAGAAATACAAAAGATAATAAGAGAATACTATGAAAAGCTATATGCCAACAAATTGGATAATCTAGAAGAAATGGATAAATTCTTAGAAACATACAACCTTCCAAAACTGGAACAAGAAGAAGTAGAAAATTTGAATAGACCCATCACCAGTAAGGAGATCAAAACAGCAATCTAAACCCTCGCAAAAAATAAAAGTCCAGGACCAGATGGCTTCTCTGGTGAATTATACCAAACATTCAAAGAAGACTTAATACCTATCCTTCTCAAACTCTTCCAAAAAAACTGAAGAGGAGGGGAGGCTTCCTAACGCATGCTATGAAGCCAACATTATCCTGATACCAAAACCAGACAAGGACAACACAGAAAAATAAAATTACAGGCCGATATCACTGATCAACATCGAAGCACATTCCCATTTAAAAATTATTACGTGTGACTGAAGACTTTAGTCATTGAAAGCCCATGTTGAAATACACACATACCAGGAAAAGACTTAGGTCATTTTCTGACATTAAACCTCCAAACACTGTGAATTGGTCAGATTAATCAGTTCCTGGCAGAATCAAGGCTGGGGAAGCTTGGGAAACTTCAAGTGCCTGGGGCTCTCTTGGTTTTCAAGGACTGCAGTCTGGTTCAATGGACAGACCATGGATATAGACTCCACTCTGGCTCTCATACTACTTACCTTTGTGTCATTAGCACAATCAATTAACCTCATTGAACCTTAGTTCCCAAGTTTGTGAAACAAGGGAACTGAGCTCTTTGAATTTTAGGGTCTCTTCTAGTTCTCAGACCCTGAGTATAAAACTAGTAGTTGTCTTTCTAATTATCTGAGGAATATAGAGCTGTCCAAACCATTCTTTCAAGTTCATGGAAATTGTATTAACAGGACTGTGTTAATACTAATATTATTAATCTACAGCAAGATTAATAACTCAGAACTGTTTGAAATCACATGAAAGAAGCAAATATCCTTACCAGAATTTGGCTAACCATTTCAAATATCCGATTTCCTAAGACACTTTTTTTTAGCACAAGCATACCATAACATCAGGCTAGGTGACAAGTACAAAGTTAACTTTTCTATTGTGTCCCAATGGGACAGTGTTTGTCCCCTTTCCCTAACTGATGATGGTCCATTCCTCATTTCCTAAGAATGATCCTTTATCATATATACTGTTCTGTTACAGTCCAGTGCTCTATTTTTAAGTACAGACATCATTCCAGTCTGACTAGGGGTATTTCAGTCACACACTGTCTGCCTTGATTATTATTTGTTGTCATCTTCCCAAGAGAGAACATTTATGGAACAATGTGCTCTTTTAAAGCCACTAACTCTATTTAATCCTGATAACACAACAATTAATTTATTCTTTAGTTTAAGGATAAGAAGTAAAATAACTTTTGTGCCCCTGGACATTTAATTGATATACACTGTAGCTTAAGTTAGAAACTTAAGACAGAGTGTCGTCCAATCAGTGAAACTGAGCTCTTAATAATTAGAAAATCCTACATTAAATGGTCTTCCCCAGAATTTACCTCAAGCCAAATTCAGATGGGTTGGAGTTGAGGGCCACAACTTGGCAGAAATAAAGGTATAGTGGAAAGAGAACAGGGTCAAGGGTGACACATGAGTTTTGATTCCAATGTTAACTATGACTAGTTTTATTATTATAAGCATATCACCCTCTGTGGTTGTCAATGGACTGGAAGGAAAAAAAGGAACACTTGGTTGCAGATGTTGCACTTAATACCCCACTAGACCCTGATACATGAGAATAATGATACTACTTCCACTATCTACCTTTTTGTGTCACTGGGCATATTAAATGGTGTAAAGAGCTTTGGGGTCAGACAGAGCTGCGCTCTAATCTAAACTCTATGCTCCTGAGCTAGGATAGTTTTTAAATCTCCCTGACCCTCAATTTCTTTGCTTTAAAAATGGAGCTAATTACACCCAACTTGCAGGGTTGCAGCATTCAGTAATTAGTACAAATAATAATAATTAAATGAGATGCCACATGTGAAAGTACTTTTAAAATTTAAAGATATTTAACATGTAAGAGTGTTGAGTAGTATGGTTATATTATAGAATTTCTAATTTCTTATTTATGATATTATTACTGTCTTTAGAATTGCCAAGACTTGCTTTTTCTACTTTTCTATTTTTACTATCTTTTTTGATATTTGACTCATAGCCCCTTCTTCTGAAACATTTAACAAAGAATGAAGAGACACAGAGAGGTAAGGGAAGAGTATGTGTATTTGGATTTGGGGAAGAGAGAGACAATGAAGGCCTTCAGAATTCTTGGCCATAGGTGAAACAATACTATTCTATTTTTGATAAATCTATATAAGTAGCCCTTAGAGGCATCAAAATTCAAGGTAGACAAAAATATTACCATATGGATTTAAAGTGATAATATATTGGTCTTACCAAAACAGGATAGTTTTTTAAAATAACTTCCTTAACTGGAGTCTCATAAATTACAACAAGCTCTACTCAGGAATAAGGTAATATTGAAAGTAAGCTAAAGGAAGCCAACTAACTTTGGCTTTTGCATCAATAAGATAGTATTCCTGCAAGATGTACTATTTCATTACAATCTTTTTCTGGCTGCAGATTTGCAAAAACAGAGATATTGGAGCCAGATTCAATGAAAGTTCCTTTACTAGTATGAATTGTTTTAGGGACAACTCACGTTTGTCTGAGGAGTGTTTCCAACTACAATGGACATTCTCCTAAACAATTTATTGTGTCCTATTACCAGATGAGAGGAACGTTTTCTTGGAATACTCACCTGAGTGACCAGGTACAACTAACTAAGACATTATCTTCAGTGAGGTGGCAGTGGGGCAGGGGCATGCCATTCTCAGATTACGGTAGCTTTTGCCCTTGTGTATCATCATTGGATGGTGAAAGATGGGCACAGAAGGTAACAATCAAGAAAATCAGGTCTTAGGAGGGTAAAGAGAAGAATGTAAGATTAATTGTCTGGATGGGAGTCCTTTGGCATGATAAGAAGCCAAAAGAAAGAAAATTATGTCATTTGTATCTGAGAAGTTTGGGAGATGGCACTGTGTGAGCATGTAGTTCTTGATATTAATAACTAAAAGCAATTCGTCTTCTCTGCAGTTTACAGATTTTTTAAAAAGTGAGGTTTAGATCATTTAAAACCTGCTGAAAGTAATGTAACTATTAAGCAGCAGGAATTAGCATTTGAATCCAGGCATATCTGTCTCCCAAAGAGTCAGTCATATATAAGCTTTTTCTGCTACCTCTGCTGCATGTAACAGTCTTAGCTATACAACAATGGATTTGTACTGCCAGATATGTGTATAGAGGATATAAATATAGCATATTCGGTCTTGAGCTTCTAGGTATTTATTTTTGGTTTTATTTTTTCTAAGTTGTTTGAATTAAACTTTACAGACATATTTCTTCTACAAATCCAGGAAGTTTTCTTAAATCTAACACTTAAGCTTTACGTGAATTAGAATTTTTAAAGGTGGCAAGAATTAGCAAATCAGGCCTCTAGCATTTATTGTATCTCCCAAGTGCTTGCAGCTACTTACTATCAACCAAGGTTCTCTCATTGTAAACAAACACCTTAAGATCTTGGCATGGACGTATCCAAATTGATCCCTATAAGCTAGAAAGTATCTGCCATCTGTGAAGAAATCTCAGGGGAAAGCAACAACATTATCTCTGAGGCATTGCAATCCTACAATTCTGTCACCCAGTGCTTTTAGCTGAGGAATTGAGAGCTCTCCGTAAGCACAGCAAGCAGGAGAAAGATCCCTCCAGTCTGGAGCCTGGATGGTTGATTCCTGGTGAGTTGGTCTGTTTGATGTGAGGCCAGAATAGCCTTCTACATTTCAAAGAGGTGTGGCTAAACTAGACAGTAAATTAAAGAAGGGCACGTCCTTGTAATATTACTTGATTGTATTCGGCTGCTTAATAGATAAATTAGTAAAAACAAACATGACAGGTATTTATTATTGTTTGCTTCTATTATCGTTTGCCTCTTACACAAGCAACAAAGTATACATTTAGAAATAAGGTGCAGGCATTTTGGTTTTATGTAATTTTGGTGTTTGACACATTAGTGAGTCTTCCATAAGGTTTTACTATTTTCATATTGTTTTCTGATTTAGGGAGGAAGGAGTAAAGCATGGATTGAAATTGTCACAAACACAAACCAAATACTAAAATCATTGATCACCATCAAGTAGTTTTGTACAGGCATCATTAACAAAACACTGTACATGTGTACACATACACACTAGTACTCCCTATTCCCTCTCATCATTTGTAGGGGCACTAGCCCCTATATAGTGCCTTTTAAGCCATGCATCCTTGAAGCCCCTTGTCTGGGCTATGTGCCAGCACTCATGATGCTAACAGTGCTGGGCTTGGTCAAACAAGCTGTTTCTCATGAGATAGCACAAAGACTGTCTTGGTCTCAGGGACCATGGAGGCCCTCCGGGGGAGCTCTGGCCCTTGGAATGCAGGCTATACAGGGACAATCCCCCTTGGCATGCAGGCAGCCTTTGCTCCTCTGCCTACTCAAGCAAGCTTCTCTCAAGGGGTGGTGGTAGATGCACATTTCTGTCCAACCAGCCACCACTGGACATTACCTGTAAGTAACTCCCAGTAAACCTACATGTCTCATTCACTGTCTCTGGGTCTTTTCTTCAGTCTCTTGGCAACCTATCTTGCACTACTCACCCAGCTGGGCACGAGGTAGAACACCAAATTATTTCACTTCATGGCACCTATTACCATCCAACATTCTATATTTTCTCATTGGTTTTACTTTTGGTCTCTCTCCTACCATGAATATACGCTTTATGCCTGTTATTTTCACTGCTCCAGTCACAGTGACTAGAAGCGTGCCTGATACAAAGTAGGTGCTTATTATATATTGCTTGAATGAATTTGGATAGATAAATGAATAAATGAAAAAAATAAAGTCTAGGGAGCTGTTTACTGATCTGCCTGTGTTTGTGCATCATTCAGTAGTACAGCCAGACCTAGAACCCAGAGCTCCTGCCTCTCAGTCCTGTACTCTCTTTATTACACCATGCATGTAACTGATCAACGGAAGAGAAAGATAACTTTAAAAATCCATAATAATTTCCCCCTATAGGAAGGTGGGAATGGGATAATACAGGTAATACATGTAATGAAAAGAGCATTCTTTGAAGATTATTTGAAAAATATTGATTTATATAGTAACTTTTCCTGTCAAAAGTTCATTGTTCTAAGTCCAAGGGACAGTGAGAGGCCAGTGATGCATAGCTTCAGTAATTTGAAGTATAGAGATTACATCAGTTAAACATCAATATCTTCCTGAGAGCTTCACTGTTAAATAACGTATTTTTTTTAAAAAAGATGATGCAAATTCTCACTCTCCTTCTGCACTAGCTTAGATGAATATACTAATGTATGAGTCTTTGCTCAAGAAAATAATAAGGCAAAATGACCTTTAGAAAATTGTTGTGCTGCTGCTGTCTATGTCTGGATAATAATGGGTGGATCTTTGGGCTTAGTAGTAGAAACTGTCTTTCTAAAAGAAAGACACATGATATAGAATGTGAGTCTTGAATTTTAGGGTACATCTAATCACCTGAGGAACTTGTTAAAATGCTGATTAAAACACTAGGTATTTCTGAAGCAGAAGATCACATTCCAAGAATTGTGGCTACAATGAATGAGAATGACCATCTAAAAATGACAGGCCAAGTTTAGTTTGCAGAAGTATGAACTGATAAGCTCGTCTCCAAAATCCCTTAGCCACTTCATAATTATGGGTTCAAACCCAAGGTCTACATATTATTGCTTTTGTGCCTATTGTCTGGGCTCCTCTACAAGATTACAAACTCCTGGAAGGTAAGGACAATGCTGGTTTTCTTTACCACTGTAAACCCAGCACCTAATATAGATACTTAGTAAATATTTGAATGAATGAGTGAATTCACTACCTAAGTGGCAAATACTGGAGAGAATTTTGCTCAAGCTATCCCATTTTCCTACTTATTATTTGGACATGAAATTGTCATAAACTTAGGGATGGATGGAAGCTTTCCAATGTTTTCTGAGAAGAGAGGAAGAATTAATTTGTTTCCTCTACCCTACACTCTCCCTCCCTCATATCAATTCAATGGATTAGCTCTTCTTAAGGTAATTCTACTTTGATTTTCTCTGGATTAAAGGAGGGGCTGAGAAAATTTTGTGGACTATGTCAATTCTTGACATGTTCCTGTGTATATCTTTTGTGTCAGTATGCATTCTCACACTGATGCATATACTCATATACAAATATTCATAAGCGTGTTCAGATTAATGTACTAAGACATGATAAATGTGTTTGGCCACTTAATTTTTCTGCCAGTCATATGATCACATCTGTAATGTGGCTGAATTATTATTACATAATATGCAATCCCATTTATGGATTTGGTTGATGTGCTCATGGTGCTGTTCATTGTCATGGTCAGAAAAGCCACATCTGTTCAGAATTTAAAATGGTCCTTTACTGCTATTGCTAGAAAATTATATTAAACATTTAGTTTGCTTATTTTAAAATTTCCAAATGTTCCAGTGATGAATTGAATGATCTTGATCAAGGATATTTGCATTATGTTTCCATAATAAAATGTGTGATTGAGAATAAATGTGCAAAATACCCTTTTTTGTGATTAAAGCTTCATGTAGTTCATTTAAATGCAGACAAAACAAGGGTCATAGTCTATTCAATATGTTTGTGGGAAGATAAACAGTCTATATTCTAAATGGGAGAAAGAAAAAGTGTTATCATTTTCTACTCTGTATGTATCTCTAATATACATGTATATTGGTTTGAGTGCTTATTTTTCAACTTAACTTCAAAAATGAAATTTTATAAGTAGAGTGAAATATCTATCACCTATCTACCTACCTACCTGTCATATATCCTATTATAATGAATGCCCATAAAATAGAAAGTTTTTTTCTGTAATGAATTGGATCGACTCAAATATTGCCTAACCTAAGTGGTTCATTGGTTGGCATTCAGAACTCTTTTTGTTTTTGTAAAACATTTCAACAGAATGGTACTTTTGGACTTTATTTACTTCCCACATTTAATTCAGTACTTATGGAGAGCCATGCCATTAAACATAGTCATAGATAGAAAGCAATTGCATTTCAAGCTCAGTATTAAGACAACAGAATGAGTAGAAGAAATAAGGCTTTGGAAGGACATAGAAGTAACTATTCACATTTAGAGCTACTGTGGAATTTTTTGAATACCACAAAGTCTTCGATTATCTTGAAAAAGAACAGTGGGATCTTTGTTCCTAGATATCTTGAAGAAAGAGGCAGACATCTAACTACACGTATCATAGGGATATTTTTATGTTCTAACATGACTAAAGAACAAAAAAATGCAGTAATGTCCCTCACAGTCCACTCAATCACTTATTGTCTTTAAGAATAAACAAAGCAATTTATTTTATGAAAAATATAGCCAAAATATAAGTACTTAGTTGCACAAACAAAACTCAGCATTGTTCAAAAGATACTTTAAGGGCCTGCAGGTAAATATAAAAACTTGGTAAGAAACAAAATCCTTAGAATACTAAACATATTATTTTACAACAGTAGTAGGTGATACTTATATGTTGCTTATTTGTTACGTTGGTTAGTCCTCACACCATGTGAGGTATGTACTGCTATCACCCCCATTTTACAGATGAGGAATCTGGAGAGTATCTGAACCATTTTCTCATCCTCCAAACTCTTATCTAAACACAAGAGAAGAGGATATTACTTTCTCCCTTCTTATTAATATTGTCCTTGGCTGTGGGTGTGCTTGCAGTATTTCCTGTTTGTGGCCTCCATGCTCTGTAATTTCTAAGCTCAAAGCTCACTTTTCAAGTTCTCAGAGGAACGTGGCAACTTTTTTTTACCTTATCCTTTAAGATAACTTATAATTCAGATCATTAGTAATTATAATTACTGGTAATTATTTTCTTTCTGAGAAAGGCCTGTAACAGGTTAGCCTCCTTTCGGGAATCAACTGAGAAAGAATTGATGACACTTTTAAAGGCTTTAATTTCCAATGAGAAGCTGCAGCACTAGGAGCATCTGACTAACACTGTATAGCCTGTATGCTTGCAGTTAATGAGAAGCACTGGGATGTTCAGTTCCTTGTGAGTATAAAGTAGGATGAAGCACAAATCTCTTGTAAGTAACAAAATAACAACTACACTAAAATATATGGCATTCTGTGACAGAATCTCAAGTAGTCCTCTATTTTAAGAATCACAAAAGGATAATTAAACTGTTTCAAAATCTCTCCTATAAAACTCTCCCTGGGTCAAAAGTCTGAAGCAAATGATTTTCTTCTTGAGAAGGTGTCACTAAGGGGGAGGTCTCAGCTTTCTTGAGAATTGTAATTTTTCTAATGTTTCTTCTGAGAATAGACCATGGCAAGTGTACTTTGAGAAGACTGACTTTAATAAAGTCATTTCCTCCCCAGACGTAAGTTAAAGTAGAAAGATGAAAGCTTGAATTTGAGATACAATAACAAATTTCCAAAAATGTCCCTGACTTTATCCAAATCTATATCTCATTTCATCTGAATTGGGAAGGTTATATTAATGAAGAATAAAACGTCATTAGATTCTGAAATTTATAAAATAAATTTATAAAATAAATCTTTATTTACAGCTGTTCTGGAGGGGGGTAAGGGAATGGAGGGGCAGGCACAGGGAATTACTTAGTTTTCTCCCAGTTTTATTAATACTATTGGGTGAAAAATGGAGGAGCGATCCCTGAACTTTAACAGAATTTTCTCATTCTCCAAATTCTTATCTAAACACAAAATATGAAGAAAAATAAATTTCTTCATCATTCTAGAGATTATTTTTGGAATTTAAAATTTAGCTTTGGTATATTTATTTCTGCATGGAAAGAAAACCTGGCTTTGAATCATTAGAAAAAGTTGCACCTTTTAGAATAAAATCGCACGGCCATTTTATAACTTTCTTTTTTCACAAATTATTTAGTTTAATTAAATCTCTTATACATAAGACAAGTTCTCTCAAGCATTTGTAAAGCTTTAATTCATTTTCACCATACCCAACAGAAAGATATTTTGACCTGTGAAATCATAGAGATTTCTTGTAACCAAAGTTTTCATCACTTGCTTATAATTCTGAGAAAAATTTCTCTGCGTGTTTAAACTGATGAATTGTATTTACTTACTTGCTTCCATGGAATTTTGGCAGGATCTTTCAAAATGGGTGAGTTTGTGTTATACAGAATCCTCTGGAGGACAAGGCCCAAGGACAGAAGTTCACTGTCATTCATGGTGAAGGGTGGCCCAGAAAAAGATCCTTATGGGTTTTTGCATTTGGGAAGACTTTATTGCCCAGAAGTGAGTGACTAGGACAAATGCATGACAAAGACTACATTTCTTGGCAGATGTCGACAGTTGTAATTACTTTCATCATTTCCCTTCCCCATGGTTAGTCAGACTGTTTTATTTTGTACCACAGTCACTTAATAAAATGAAAACCAGAATAGAGAAGCAGCCAAGCCCTTTGGCAATGATGGCTTTTAGAGGAAATGAGCGAAGGAAACTTTTTTCACAAGTAAAAGACAGCATAGAAAGTCATTTTGAGTGAGAAAGCTAGGGAGAAGGGGGCTGATACACTGAGCAAGGTGATTTCAGGCCACCTGGGCTGAGAACTTAAAGAACTATTAGATTGAACCATGTGAATTTGCTAATATTCAACTCTTTTGACTTACAAAAATGTTAATTTTGTATAGTTCAACTTAATATTATTCATTTCCTGCAGAACAAGACTTTAGGATTGGGTTGCTTGGAGGCAAACCCCACCTCTGTCATTTAACATCTGTGTGATTTGGGGCAAATGCACCTCTCTGTGCCTCAGCTTCCTCATCTGTACAACATTTGGTTGTATCACTAATTCAGCAGTTTAAGTATCCCGTTTACTGTTGCTTGTACAATTTAGTTGCTTCCAGTTTGGGTAATTACAAGAAATAGTACTACAAATTCTTTTACAAGTATCTCGGTGCTCAGGAGTAAGCCTTTCTCTAGATTATATTCTCAGCAATGGAACTTCTGGGTCATAGGGTATACACTTTTCTAAAATTGCTATATAATGCTGTGTTGTTTTTCAATAGAGTTGTAGCAATCTACATTCCCACCACAACTGGGTGAGAATGCTTGCCCTTCCACATGCTTGCCAATACAAGTATAGTCACACTTTAATTTTTGCTGATCTGGTGACTACTTACTGGTATTTAATTGTGGCTTTAATTTCTCTGATTATTAATGTTTGGGCACTTTTGCCTATGTTTATTGGCCATTGGATTGCTTTTGTAAAGTACCTCTTCAATTTTGTCTTTTTGTCAATTGCATTGTTTGCTGTTTCCTTATTCATGCATAGGAGTACTATATTCCAAGAATATTATCAACTAAATTTGCAGCTTGAACTTTTTGGACCACTGCAAATCACTACAACTTCTGACTTGAGGTTACAAATTTTCAGGGACGGGTTTCCTCCGCCCCTCAACTTTAAGGCACTTTTCCTTGGAGACCCTAGTGGTGAGGGTATGGTTCAGGTTTACCCCTGGTCCACCCTTATAGTAGGGTATAGTTTGTTAAGATGCCAGCCTAAAATGGGGATGATCTTCTGTTTGAGTTCTTGTCTGCATACTTTCAAACTCCTTCATTTAGCAAATTTCTGCAGGACAAAAGGTTCTTCAGTCCTGAGCCTACATCTGGGTTCCATTCTTGACTAAAAGTTTGCCCTGACAATTACTATCTTGTCAGCTCTTTCACATATGCACACACACACACACACACATATTCAATATACTTGTTTGGTAGTGTTGTTCTAAAAAACCTAGTCTGCCATATTTTAGAAAACAGAACTCATTGCTAAATAAACATATAAAATCTCATCCTGTACCTAATGCCTTTAAGTCCCTTACAAATCAGTTCACGTGCAAACAAAGGGAAACCAGGCTCTGAACTGGAGAGATTTTCATCAAAGTGTAGAGCTGTTATCTGAAATATGTACTAGTCTTTGACTATAACCATACCCTCAGTGGCCTTCCAGAGTAGTGACAATATGAGTCTGAATGAGCTCAGGGCCCCACTGTCCTGCTTGAGTTTAAAGAATTTTTCCTTAGAATAAGAAGCTGTATTACAGATTTTATGTGCAAAGCATCAATACTGTTAACAGGTGCTTAAGTCTGCTTCCAACCTGCAGGGCACAAGAGAAAGCATATTCTATGGTTCTAATGAGCGTAGGGAAGAAGGAAGACTTGTTTTAGTACCTGCTCTGCCACATATCATCTGTATGTGTATATCCACTTCGGAATTTAGTTTTCCCTTCTGAAAGCTCAAGAAAATTACCTGTTTTATCTACTTTGCAAGGTTGTTCAAGGATAAATTGAAATACTGTGTATGAATGAGTTAAATATTTAAGATATCAACTACAGTCTTCCACCCAAGATAACACACTTCTGCTGCTTGTGCTTCCACTATCCTCCTAAATTATCCACTGAACCAAACCAGATTCACGCCTAGGCACCCCTTCTTCCCTCAAAGGCCTATGTAGACAACTGGAAAATGATGCTGCAAGAGCCAATTTGATCTTTTGCCAAATGTCTTCTGAAATGGAATCCTGGGGAGTTTGGTCAGTCCATGATTAAGGATATAGGATTTATACACAAAACTTTTAATATCCTCTTTCATTATTTTGCCATGCATATGTTTTATTCTCAATTTCTTTCATTTATGTAGAGTCTGAAAAAGATATAAAGAAAGAGAACCAGGATGGGGACTGGTCTACTAGCCTGGAGCTTAAAGTTTTCCATCTGTGACCTGGGATGGCAAAGAATCCTTACCATACAGCACAACCCTCCATCTAGGTCCCAGAGGTCAGTCACTGTCTCTTATATAGGGAGCTTCATCTAGGTAGCTCTGTTTTCATAACGACAGACACAAACTTTTTTTTTTTAACATGGAAATGGCAACAAAGGGATACATGAATGGGAAAATGAAATATGTCTGATCATTTCCCTCTCCGCCAAGATATATATGTTGCACACAAAAACACTAATCAAATACTATTCGCAAGGCTGGAGGGCACTCCTATTTGTAAGCTGACTTATGAGACGTTGTATTATTTTTTCCTGTTCTTTGATCTCATTCTACTATCCTATTGTTCATCTGGGACAGAGTCTCAGAAGCTTCTGGCTTGTGAACTCAAATATAATTTGCCTTATCACTTTTATTCAGGGTTTCCAAAATAAGATTTTACTAAAATCAATTCCTAAGAGTAATGTTGTTAATAATAATTAAAATATGGCACACATACTAAGTACCAGAGATTCTATACACTTGACCTCTAACTCTCAATGCCATGCCAGTTAGATATTTCCCTGTTATATAGATGGAGATGTTACTCAGAAATAAAAGGTGACTTGCCCAAGGTGAGAAGACGGTAATGTAAGGATTTATATCCATGTCCACCTGATATCAAAGCCCACTTTCTACTGCACTACACCTCAAAAAATACCCCTGAGAATTAATGGTGTTTCATGCTATTGACAGATGCATTGACAGATGGACTGACATGGCACCTTCAATACATTCTACTTGCATTTTAAAAAAATCTCTTCAGAAAAGAACTGACACGAATTCCACATTGGCAGTACCACCCACAAATGGTACAGCACTTTATTTCCTACCAAACATTTCTTGTCACATAGACACAGGCATTATACATTTCTGCAGGAATTCATCTTATCTCCTACATAATGTTACCAAAACACTATTTGCCTCAAGGATTTTAATTGGAATTGGACATTTCAGCTCTCCATTAGCTGCCCTTAGTCAGAAGCACTGAATTTAGTCATTGCTGATTTTGAAAATTCTCCAGAAATTATTCAAGGCCGATGTTGAAAATTAGATGGTTTACCTAGTGACACTAAAATGGAAAATAGCAGACTACATAACTTATTTAAATAATTTGAATATTTTTCTAAATGTGAATAAGTTCCTTGGGTGCTAGAGCCCTGTTTATTTACCTCTGTATTCCTAATGCTAAGCACAGGGTGAGCATTCAATTAATATTTGGTGACCTGAAATGTTGACACATGATCCCAGAAAGTGTCTTCAAAAGCCATTTTCCCTTAGATCCTATGAACTGTTCAGAATGAGGCATGTCTTAAAACATCAACATAAAATTAATTGAACTGGAAGTAGATGAAGAAGTATGAACGCAGAGAAGGGCAACCAAGAAAATTTTCAGAAAAAGTATAGAGACAGGTTAACTTTATAGTACCTGATCTCAACACTTTTAAATGATAATTAATAAAATAAATAAATAAATAAATAGATAATTAATAAAATAAAATTAATAAAAGGACTAGAAAGACCTTGTAAGGACAGTTGTACATTTACTGGTCATTTTATTCGTGGTAATTTTAGTTATGCTTTGATGCCATTTTTTAATGCAGCAGATAGCAATTGAGGTAAGTTTTTATCTTATAGTAGTTTATCTTATATTTTTATCTTATCACTCTATTTGTAAGTTTTTATCTTACTTTTGCCATTACATTTCTGTTCCATAATGCTTGTCATGACATTTTAAACTACATCTATTTTTCCTTCACAAGAATTAGATAATAATGTGTTAAGAATGTATCTCTAAAAGTTACAGAAATATAACCACTTGCATTTTTAATAAACTGTGTGTAGAAAGATCTAATCCTAAAAGTATAGGTACAATGAAATTGGGTTTCTCTATTTCCTCTCCAAGTTGGGTTGGCTTTATGAATATATTTAGTAAGCATGAAAAAGACCATTTATGTGGTAATTTGGGACCTGGGAAAATATGCCATCTACTTCATTATAGTCATTTAAATGCTACCATTGTGAACCCTATTCTCACCAGTTGACCACACAGTCATGCCCCTCCTCTGAACTTCTAGACTATCTATTACATGTTCAATATCTTGCATCATTTGCACATAACGCTCCATTGTTCATTATCTCTTTATATAAATTTCTGCCTTCCACCAACATATACAAATACATATGTACATTCACATAATTACATTATAAACTCCCTTGTAGGCAAGGATTGGGACTAACGCATTTCTATATTCCACTGTGTTTTGTTCAGTGCTAACAAAAAGCAGATATTCAGTAAGTGTTTTTATGTTGATTGTGGGTTGGCCCATGAGCTATAATAGGTTAATTTTGACGTTTGTTTTCTCTGATCATTGTCTTTGATCCTCTCCATCTTGGTGGCTTACTGGTTGTTTCTGGGCCCATAAGAACTCCTTAAAGTGTTAAAGATAGTGGAATTTGGGCACAGGTTGGGTGGGATGGGGAGGCTTCTGAGTAAAATAAAAGTTTTAATTTCATTTAGGTGTATATTTTAGAAGTGATACAGAAATCAAATCTGATAGCTTGAGGATTAGATGCACAAAGTGAAAGGCATTTTTGGCAATTATCTGGATTATTTAACCAGTTTAATAAAAAAATGTTTAATTCCAATCCCTGGATGGATTCTGTGGTTTCAGTCATCTGATTTGGCTTACTGAAAGTATAATATAAGTGAATATGCAACTGCAATTTTTGCAATCGACCTATCATATTGTTCAGCAAAGGTGACCTCTGAAATTTCTGATCAGAATCCCAAAAGCACATTGCCAAATATAACTTTTATTGTTGAGAAAGGGTATGACTCCATGATGTCTACAAAATTGTCTCAATTTTGAGGTGATTTAAGAGCCTATGCTCCAATTTGACAAAGATTACTCAAGGATTTAACTTTTGAAAATTGTATGTGGCTATTCTCAATCACAATACATTATTTTGCTTCAACTCCCTCAAAGATATTTTTTGAGGTAGTTTCACTTATGAAACTGACTTTTATTACAAAAACTAAGTATAACCTGTCGTAATTATATTGTTTTATTTTGAAGTTTGAGTAGGAAGAAAGGGTAATATCTCTATTTACTAATATAGTCTATATCAGTCTTTAATTCTGATTTGAATTCTTTTTTTTTTTAAATATTTTATTCTTTCCTTTTTCTCCCCAAAGCCCCCCGGTACATAGTTGTGTATTCTTCGTTGTGGGTTCTTCTAGTTGTGGCATGTGGGACGCTGCCTCAGCGTGGTCTGATGAGCAGTGCCATGTCCGCGCCCAGGATTCGAACCAACGAAACACTGGGCCGCCTGCAGCGGAGTGCACGAACTTAACCACTCCGCCACGGGGCCAGCCCCTGATTTGAATTCTTTTTATAAAACAAGTTATGATGAGAAGAAAGAAAGAAGTTCTTGGGTACCTGATGTTGAGGATAAGGAAAGCAAAAAGGGTAAGTAAGCTCAATCATTGAAGACAATCTATGCTTATTGCATATATTTACCTAAGAAAGGCCTTAAAATAATTACATTTTAGAGATAAAAGCAATTTTAGAGAATCGAAGCCAATCTTCTCATTTTACAAATCAGGAAAAGGCTCAAAGAAGCCAAATGGCTTAACCTAGATCACACAGCTACTGTCAAAGCTGAAAATAGAAACTAGGCCTACAATGACCTTTCTACTATCCTTTAGTATTAACGAATAGAAAGAGAAAGTAAAAATGCAGATTAGAAAAATAATTCACAAATAAGAGTAATTCACCAAGAATCTGGCAGCCCAAAGTAAACCCTTGCATTATTGATGGTTTGTCCCCAAATTTTGACATCATTCCTCCTCCAGCTTTCCTCTCTGATCTTGTACCTTTCTAAATTCATTTTTTCAGGTCTCAGCTTTTGCTTCTTCATTTGGGCCCCAGGCTGAACTGAAATTAATAGCTGTTAGTGGACAAGACCTTTGAACATGGGGAGGATTGTTTTGTAAGCCAGAAACTACTGTGATTTCCCTTGAGCCTATAAACATGTACAAGTCTCTCATCTGCAGTTAAAATACTTCCTAGGTTTTGCGTTTCCCTCTAATAAATGCTCTGTCTTCTGAGGGTCAGAACCAAGCCTCTCCAAAAATGGTTTCATAAAATCCAAATGTAATGTGTGGACCTTGCTTGGGTCCCAATTTAAATAAAACAACTGTTTAGATCCTAATTTGAGTCAGTTTGGAAAAGTGAATATAGATTAGGTAGTAGATGATATAAAGTAACCATTTAAATTTTATTAGCTAAGATAATGTTAAGGTGTTATGTTTAAAATGTCATTATAATTAAAGTATCTACAAAGGAAGGACTTCAGAATGGCAGAATGAGGACCTTGGTGAATCCTTTCTCTCACAGAAGCAATAGAAATACTTGCAAAACTATGAAAACCAACTATTTCAGAATTCTGGAAATTAACCAAAGGCACAGAATTAACTTAAAAGACATTGTTTAAAAAAAACCTACTAAGCTTTGATAAGAACAGTGGAGTCTGTGTCGTTTTAACTTGGGGCCACTCCTATACCTCTCCCATCCCGGCAATGGAGCACAGTAGACATGAAAAGCCAGCAGCCAGTAGAATAGAGCCTGGCTTGTTTTGGAGCTCCATGCAAAGCTCTATCTCCATAGCACTGTAAATATTTTTATAACATTTACAGTAAATTCCTTGCAAAATCCTGTCCTCAAAGCATTGTAGCTATTTGATATGATTCTGAGTTCAGTTTCTCAGAAAAGACTGATATAGACTATATTAGTAAAATAGAGCTATTACCCTTTCTTCCTACTCAAACTTCAATAGAAATATTGAAAACAATAGCAATAAGTTGGATTAATACTGCAGTTGCCTAAGTCTGTGAATTCAGTCAGAACAAATAAGAACCTGGCTAAAAATTTAGATGGAACACCTTGCTAATGGGAATCAGACCAAAATAAGAGACTTTAAAAAGCTCCAACATATTCCAGGAGATCTAAAAGGCTGCACACACGCATGGCTATGCACTTTCCCAAGAAAGCCCAGAGAAGACCCCAGTAATTCATCTCTTGCTGTCTTTGCTACCCTGTTCAAGTAGAAAGTAAAAGCCCAGACTGACTTGCAAACTCCCAGAAATTTGAAGGGATGACTTCACACAAAATTTCCTTGAAAGAGGGAGGAGGAATAACTGACTTAAAGCATCTAATGAAAAACATTCTGACCAACCATCACCCAATAACAAACTATGCCAGCTCAGGGGCAACTCCTAAGAAGCCAGGCTTAAAAATAAAAACAAGAATTAAAAAAGAAAGCTACCAGAGAAAATAGCAACTACAAGTTGCAAGGAATACAGAATTAATCTAGAAAAGTCTATAAAGAAAGCAGAATGAGAAAAAAATCCAGCAACAACAACAAAACACTGGGAGTCAAAAGATCTGATTCTAAAGTTGCTACAGTATATTGTTTTAAATGCCCAGTTTTCAACAAGAAAACAGAAGGTAACAAAGAAACAGGAAAATATGGCTCATAGGCAGGAATAAAAGTGGTCACTTTCTAGTGTCCTAGAGGGAGCTCAGATGTTGGACTTATTCTACAATCTATAGAAATATGTTTAAAGAAGTAAAGGAGACTATAAAGAATTAAAAGAAACTATGCTGTTAATGTCTCACAAAATAGAGAAAAATCAATTAAGAGATACAAATTAATCTAATATTTAAAAAAACAAAAACGAATAGAAATTCTGGAGTCAAAAAGTATGATAACTGAAATGGTGAGTTCATTAGATGGGTTTAACAGTGGATTTCAGCAGGAAGAAGAAAGACTCAATGAACTTGAAGATAGGTCAAAAGAGATTATCCAGTCTGAAGAACAAAAAGAAAAGAGAATGAAGAAAAATGAAAAGAGCCTGTTGGACACCATCAATTGTATGCATAGTGGGAGTTCCAGAAGGAGCTGAGAGAGAGAAAGAGACAGAAAAACCTTTGAAGAAATAATGGCTGAAAATTTCCCAAGTTTGATGGAAAACAATTTACACTTATCAAGAAATACCAATTAGATTAAACTTGAAGAAAGACACCTAGACACTTTATAGGTAGTCAAAAGACAAAGACATGGAGCAAATTCTGAATGCAACAAGAGATAAATGACTCAACAAGTGACAGAAGTCCCAAAATAGGTTAGTAGTTGACCTCTCATTGGAAACTATGAAGGCCAGAATGCATCGGGATGACATAGTCAAAGGGCTGACAGGAAAAGACTGTCAACCAAGAATTCTGTATCCAGCAAAACTACGCTTCAAAGACAAAAGAAAAATAAAGACATTTCCAGATTAAAAAAACTGAGAGAATTTCTCACCAACAAACTTGACCTACAATATCTACTAAAGGGAATCCTTCAGCTAAGATGAAAAGCTACATGGTAACTTGAATCCATATGAATTAAAACACTTTTCCCCTAAATGGTTTAAAAGACAACTATATAAACAATGATTATGAAAGTATTTTGATGTGCTATAATGTATAAAGGTGTAATTTGCATGACAATAAAAGCACAAAGGAGAGGGAAGGAATGGAAGTATATTAGAACAAAGTTCCTATATACTATTGAAATTTAATATCAATATTAACAAGATTAAGTTAACATGCTTATTGTAGGGAGTGACTGCTAATTCTTATGGGGTATCTTTTTAAGGTGATGAAACAGTCTGGAATTAGATAACAATAATTGCCCAACTTTGTGAGTATACTAAAAACCACTGGATTATATATTTTGAAAAGGTGAACTTTACATTATATAAATTATATATCAATTTTAATAAAGGAATGAAAATAAAAAGAAGCATGTTGTAAGCCCTAGAACCACCACTAGGAAAATTCAAAAAGACATAGTAAAAATATTCACCAAAGAAGTTTAGACGGTACAATACAAAATATCTCTGTCATCTTCATTTTGTTGACAAAGGTAAAAAATAATGAAGAATCTTCTATGAGTAGTAGTAGTTGGTCTTTCAAAATCCAGAAGAATAGTGTCATGATGGTAGGAAATTGTGCAGAAAAATAATGACCTTGATTTTTCTCCAAATGTGTCATTCTTTATGAGGTATATGTGAGGAGGCTGGCTTTCCTGTATAATTATTACTTATTAGCATATTATTTTCAAGTCACCACAAATACATTATTATTCCCTACTAGACTTGTTAAGTATAGATAATAATACCTGTAATAAAGGATTGCTCTGAGGTTTTGATGAACAATATAAGTAAAAACGTCAAATCTAAGAAACCGCTCTTATTTGTGTGAAACAGCAAAGCATACTGGAAGAGCATATGCTTTGAGGTTGAATTTGTACTCCCTCCATTGTACAACCTGAGCCTAAGTTTCCTCATCTGTAAAAGGTGAATAATGACATCTACTTTATGTAATCTCATTACGTTAAATTATAAGATTTGAGTAAAGTTCTTAGCATATAGCTGGGCCCCAATTTATATCAGAGCTATCACTATTATTAGTTTTATTTTTGTTATTGTTATTGGTTTTACAGCATACAATAATTTCCCTAAGGCCATAGCTCTGTTGTAGTAGGCATGAATAAACAAAAAACAATAAGAAAGAAGTTTGAGCCTAGATTTAATTTTGCTGTTCTACTACTTTTCCTTTCTGTACTCTCTTATTTTTCCTATTAACTATCACCTTTGTGTACTGTTGAATTATCTTCTTTTTTCAAGTAATCCTAAAACATGTCTGGAAAAAATACTATAAGAGAACATCAGGTTGGGCTACAAGTTTCATATAATGGCATATGCAATATCTTTCAAGCTTTTTTTTGTTTATTTCACAGTAAAAATTGGACAATTCTTTATTACATTGTCACAATATTTTACTTCAGAATTAAATAGGGCCTTAGATTCCCTTACCACATCTCCCCTCTTTTGTTCAGTCTTTATATAACTGAGTTAATTAAAGTTTCCCAATTATGTGTAAAATAATATTGTGACTAACCTAGAATGAAACTTTTAGATGAATAAGCCACATTAAAAGTTAATTGAGTAATTTGTCATAGTATTGCATGCTAAAAAATTATTTGTGAAATGTTGATCTTCAAAAATTGCCTTTATATATATACTTTTTTGATGAGGAAGATTGGTCCTGAGCTAACATCTGTTGCCAATCTTCCTCTTTTTTTTTTCCCTCCCCAAAGCCCCTGTACATGGGTGTATATCCTCCTTGTAGGTCCTTCTAGTTCTTCCGTGTGAGACACTGCCCCAGCATGGCCTGATGAGCACCGTGTAGGTCTGTGCACAGGATCCCAACCAGAGAATCTTGGGCCACCGCAGCGGAGCATGTGAACCCAATCACTATGCCACTGGGCCAGCCCCACCCTTATATTTTTAAATGAAATAAGTTTTGGGGAAGTAGTCACTTAATTTTCTACTTAAAGCATATTCTACTTAAACCACAAGAAACTTACCTTACTTCATTGTAATTAAACTGAGAAAATTTATATATTATATATTTAAATCAAGAAAATACTTTCAGAACATTTGTTTTGGTAGATGTGGAAATACATAGTCTATATTTTCATATGCATAACATATGGTGAGGAAGGTAGGCCCTGAGCTAACATCTGTTGCCAACCCTCTTTTGTTTTTGTTTGAGGGAGATTGTCACTGAGCTAACATCTGTGCCAATCTTCCTCTACTTTGTATGTGGGACATCGCCACAGCATGGTTTGACCAGTGGTATGTAGGTCCATGCTCGGGATCTGAACTGGCGAACCCCGGGGACCAAAGCTGAATGCATGAACTTGACCATCATGCCACCAGGCCAGCACCTGCATAATTTTTTTTTTTGAGGAAGATTAGCCCTGAGCTAACATCTGCTGCCAATCCTCCTCTTTTTGCTGAGGAAGGCTAGCCCTGAGCTAACATCCGTACCCATCTTCCTCTACTTTATATGTGGGACGCCTACCACAGCATGGCTTGCCAAGCAGTGCCATGTCCGCACCTGGGATCCAAACCGGTGAGCCCTGGGCCACGGAAGTGGAACGTGTGCACTTAACAGCTGCACCAGCGGGCTGGCCCCTGCATAATATTTTTAATTGTAGATAGAAGCTTGGTTCAATGTATAGTCATGAGTTGCTTAACAATAGGGATATGTTCTGCGAAATGCATCATTAGGCGATTGTGTCATTGTGTGAACATCATAGAGTGCATTACACAAACATAGATAGTATAGCCTACCACACACCTAGGCTATATGGTACTAATCTTTGGGACCACCATCATATGTGTGGTCTGTTGTTGAGCAAAATGTCGTTATGTGGCACCTGACTATAATACTAAAAATAATAATTTCTTAAAATTGTATAGAAATTTCCAGTTTATCAAATATTTTCACCTTAAGACTTTACTAGTCACAAATACCTGTAAAGTTGATGCTAAGTGAGATAATGTAGATTAAAGTACACAGGATGATAGGTACACAATAAAAACTGATCATTCATAAAGGAGAATCTAATTCTTAGAGATATCCATTGATTTACCCAAAGTCACAATGTTAATGTGGCATTATTTAAGAGTCATTTGATCAAAAAGATCTAGTTAAAACATAATATATCTTAGCCAAAATTAAAGGTAAGGAAATGAAACTATCAAAATTCAAATACATAAATGATTAACTTATTAATGTTCAGCTTTTATATAATTTTTCCATTAAACAATTTCTTTTTATTGGTAACTAAGCAAAGTATAATTCAATGTTTAGTGGAAATAGTTTGTTATCTTTATTTTTTTACTCCAATAGCCCTTTTAGAGAACACAGGGGTTGATTACAATGGTTTATATGTGCCACCCACTGGTGAAATTCATGTATGTACAGAGATTGTAATTCTAGATTTTTGAGGAATCGAAAATTAGAGACTTCATTCTCTCCCATCACAAGAAATACTTCAAAGCACATAAGGAATTTACTTATCATTATTTATCTATGCTCTCTTTTGAATATAGTTCCCATTTGAAATTAAGTACATGAAAGTTAGCTTCAGCTACTAGTTCTATAGCACTTATTTAGCTTCCTCTGTACTTATTCCTAAAGCAGGAAACCCAGGAAAGTTCTTTCTCTCTATAAATATGAAGGACATATTAAGCTGAGAGTTTATGAGATGAGGTTACAGTAAAACAGAAAAGTGAATCAGTGCTTAATAAATATCAAAGGCCTTTTGTTTTAGATCTTTTTCAAGGTTTTTTCTACATAATTTTGAGGAGAAAATATGTTTTTTAAATTCTTTTGAGTTCTGAAAATAATCTTGATCTAGACTAAGGAAAGCTTTTGCTCTCCAGAAGCTGGCCTGACCCTGTTATCTTATGTATACTCTAAGACTCTAAGAGCTAATTCAGAATACTTCCTTTCCTGCTTCGTTCCGAATAGGGTTAAAATCCACAGATGCTGTGATCCTACAGTTACATGGAAAATGGTAATAAAGAATCTACAATGGCTTGGGCTAATTTGTAGTCATACACACCTCCATAAAAACCCTCAAATACCTCTTAAAAAGTAATTAAAGAACAAAAGTAGAGATAAATAGGCTGGAAATTAAAATTTTGTCTCCTCTACCTATTTTATTAAATATTTCTCAATGAGAAATTCTACACTGAGAAAAAAATCTCATTCAACTCTGATTGTCTTGTTGATATTCTTACTTAAAAAGAAACAACGGCATTAAGTCACGGAAAAAAATTCATGAAGTGTATTTTTGGGACTTAATGTTATGTGAACAATTGGTGAGCAGCTTGTCTTTGCTATATTTTAAATGCAGAAAAATTAGCGTGAAAAGATTTTAGATTTTTGATATCTTTCATTTGGAACACAAAACAAATTTCAGCACTTGCAGACTATAGACATTTGACTAAGGAGGAAAAGGAAGAAATCAACTTTTAACAATCAGTTCAGGCACTCAGATACTGCACAGTTCAAGCACTATGTTTGGGCTATACAGTGATAAATGAGAACAATTAAGTTTCATAGTTGTAAGAGATTCTATTTAGCATATGAAAGACAGCTTTCAAGCATGAATTACTGCCCTTTGAGGTAAAGGCTAAGTAGGCTATTCTTATTCATCTCATAATGTTTAAGAGTGAGGGCAGCGGATATAGGATCCATTCGTTCTAGGCAAATTTTCTTTTATGTTCACTTAGATGGCAACAAGAGATGAAACATCTTCTGTGTTGTTAAAATAATATACAATTAATGAGTCTATTTTTCATCCAGGGTCTCTTACTGGGACTAAGCAAATTGATTATAAAGATCATAGGCACATAAAAGCACATGTGAAATGTAACCCTGTTGTATGAAATAGTAATTCTTCTTTTCATCTCCCTGTCATTCACAAAGGCACTATACGTCTACCTCCATAATGATAATTTCAGACTCCAAGTAACTTGTTCAAAGTGACATCAGTACAAAACTTAATTATAGAATCTTAAAACATAGAAGAAAACCTAGAAAACATCTAGCTCAAGTTCTACTCAAAATAGAAATTCCTTGTATAACCTCCAGTAATGGGATGGTTCCCCTCCATCAAAGACAGAGTTTTTCATCAATAAAGATCATTTTAAGGAACCCTAATCTGCTTCTTTCTGTATTTTTTAGCATTTATCCTACTTTCACCTGTGGAGCCATACAAGCATGAAAATCCTTCAACTATTTGAAGATACATCCTGCCCCTCCACCACTTCTCCTTAATTCCATACTCTAATCACATGGCAACAAAGGCATTGAAACCTGGGTCTACAAACTCTGTCTTAACAGGGTGTGAATATAGTCTGAAATGCACTGAAATGAAATTACTTTGAGCAAAGCTATGATTCTAAAAGAGTGTCTATCAGCTGAGACAGTATCACTAGTAAGTGTACAATAACTGTTAACTATTGTTGTCATTGTAGGGCTTGGAAATTACTCTTGGATACACAAGAGATTATTTTGTTGTTATGCTCCTTTGTGTCTCTAGAGTAATATCAAGACAGGAAACAAGAAACAGTGCTCGGTTTAAGTGTTCAAGAACACAGCATGTTCCACATTTCTATGAACCTGTGGCAGAAATACCAGTCTGCTAGCTGGGGAAATGGGGCCCTTAATATCAGTGATCTAAGTGAGAATGGATATTAGCCTTTTATGGCCCTAAATCAGGTAAAATTGTGTGCTTCAGTTTTCCTCATCTCTAAAGTGGGGAAAATATAAAGTTTTATCTACATGTTGGTTGTGAAGATTAAATGAAGTAATAGACACAGAGTAAGTGCTGAAGTGGATAAGAATATGCCACCTCACAATATGCCACTTTGGCATAAGGATAATTTTGAGCTGAAGGCAATTGAAAAACAGCAGATACAGGAAAAACTCTCTACCCTCCCCCTTTCTGCCTAAAGGCAGGGTATAAATTTCCCTTTCTGAATGTGTCTCCCCCCATATCAGGAAGAGGAGAATGATTCTTAAACATTAGTGACACACTTAACAGCCCCAAGGCTACACAAGACTGAGCCTGTATAGCAAATCTTATAAAAATAACCTTTATCAACAAATGGATAAAGAAGATGTGGTATATATACACAATGGAATACAACTCAGCTATAAAAAAAGATGAAATCTTGCCATTTGCAACAACATGGGTGGACTTTGAGGGTATTATGCTAAGTGAAATAAGTCAGATGGAGAAAGTCAAATACTGTATGATCTCACTCATAAATAGAAGATAACAACAACAACAAACACATAGACATAGAGATCAAATTGGCGGTTACCAGAGGGGAAGGGGGTAGAGAGGTGGGGAAAGGCTGACTCAGCACATGTGTATGGTGATGGATGGTAATTAGTCTTTGAGTGGTGAACATGATATAGTCTACACAGAAACTGAAATATAATGGTATACACCTGAAATTTATAGAACATTATAAACCAATGTTACCTCAATAAAAAATAAAATGAGTAACCCTTATCTTCCATTATTTTCTTCCATGTATTTACCTTCCCACAATTTTCTACCCCTAGAAACCAAAATCCCTTTTCCTTTGTCTTGTCAATTCTCCACAATTTATTACTCTCTGTTAAAATGGTATATAAAGCCCTGGGGTCTAACCACTTCTTTGGGTCTTTGCTTCTTTTCTATCAAGGCCTCCATATGAATAAGTAATAAACTCTCTTGCTAATCTGTCTTTTGTCAATTTAATTTTCAGCATCTCAGCACTGAAACTAAGAGGACAGAGGAAAACGTTTTCCCTCTCATACAGGGCTCAATTAAAGTTAGCTATTATAATTATTGTTGTAATCATCTTCCCTACCATCAGGGCCTGGCACCCAGCAAGCATTCAGTTAGATGTTAGTTGCTATTACTTAGCTTAGATAGTGCTGCCTATCTGCCTGTAGTGAAATGACCTTTGCAAGTAGAACTAGAATGTTAACTAAAATTACATTATGAATTTATTTTGTGAACTTACTGGATAATTAAAGCAGTAATTAAGCAGAGATAAGCACTTTAAGCAGAGACAAAGTGCAAAGAATGACTAGAAATAGCAGACTCTAAGGATAAGAACAAGAACCAGCACCTCTGGACTGTATTCTTTAACATATGTCACTGTAATTTTCGGTAAATATACTTTGTGCCATCCTTCCTTTTTACATTTAGAATTGAAACTTACTTGGAAAAAAATTTTTCCCTTAGGGTAAGGAGCCTGCAGTGAAATGATTATGTGTATTGAGAGAGGAATAGGAGATATTAAGAGAAAACATTTGAACCAAAAAGTAAAAATTCACAGGTTTAGATGTGTGGGGCCAGGAAATTCCAAGTATCTAACCTCATGAATTGATTTGTAAGAGGGAAGGAGGCCTTCATTTATTCATTAAAAAACGTCAGATACAGGGATAAATGCTAGGTATATACAATTACGTAAGACTTCTAAGTAGAGAAGGTCACTACTTAGCCTTTCAGAGGGAAGCTTTTGTGTAGATGCTTGAGAATAGGAATTAAGGCATCAGTAAATAGACTCTCAAAGCCCTATGGAATGTGTAAGCCCTGGGGAGACAATAATAAGTGAAAAAGAAAAAGGAAATAGAAAGCTGTTTTACAGAGGAATTTTGTGAAGGAGGAAGGGCCAAGCATTGCTTTTCAATGTTTAGATAAGAAAGTGTGTCACACTTATGGAGGGACATACTCTCAGTTTTTACAAGGAACATAAGCACAAAAAAGGCTAAAGCAAATGCAGCACCATGTGGTGTCTTGAGGGTTTGTAGGTTTGGCAGCATCAGATGACAGCACCCAAGACAGGTAAGCAGCATTCTCATGGAAGGCACTGGTGGTGAAATGGCAGAGCATCAGCAGAGACCACAATGGCTGGTGGGAGACTGTGGATGCCCAACAGACATGGCGGTACTCAGCAAATGCCCAGCGAATGATGATGGATGCCCAGTGGCAGATGATGGATGCCCAATGGGAGATGATGGATGACCAGCAGATAGAGTGAAAGGTGGCAGGTAATGGTGGATGCATACATGCTCAATGAAAGCCCAGAATAGTGGTAGCAGTGCATGATGCAAATTGATTTACTCACAATCACATGTGAGACAACTTCTGAGGACTTCTAGAAGTACTTGGAGGGTAGGTGCGTATTTTTCTAGGATTGGAGTAACTTTGTAAACACATGGGAATAAGAAGCCAGTGACTTCAGGGTATGAATATCAAGGTTGTATCTTTTGTGCCCACAAGCTGTGAGACCTGTCACAAACTTAAATGCTTTTAGGGATAAGGTAGGTAATATCAGTGAGCAAGACAGCTAAGGGTAAGAAAATGGGGAGTGGTAGAAAACATAGCAAAGACGGAACCTACACACTTTTAAAAGGTATTCAGTTTACAAAGTTTAAAACCATTGGCCAGGTGAAAACAAAACACACCTGCAGGCAGAAATCAGATAAAAGGCTGTCAGTTCGTGACCTTTGGTTTAGGTGAACACTGAGTATCAATGTCTTAGAGCTTAATATAGCATTTACCTAAGAATGTGGTGTTACCTTTAGACAAATAAGAAAATTGTTTCATTTTAAGAATGAACTCCAGGTATACAAACTTTGGAGATATTTCATGTATATGAGAAGATTGTCTTCTGCTATTTGTTAACCAATTAAAAGAAATCAGAGAGATTGTATTGGTCACATTTTTATTTCTGTAAACTATAGCTTTTCCAGAATATTTAGGACAACTTGGACTACATTGAACGACTTTTGATGGAATCCCTGAAAATCCCCAGGGATGACAGTGGAAAATATGAGGGTGGATTTATATTTTCTAAATATATTCCCAAGCCCTCTTTCCCAGATGCATTTCTGAAGCTTGGGTTGGACAATATCTATCCTTTACTAAAAGGTATAAATCTCTAGCAAAAGGGAGTTAGAGTTTAAGGAATTCTTCAAAAGACGTGAAGATAAAATTATAAAATGGAGGAAGATTTAGCTTATAAGCGTATATTCCATTTTAATGGAATAACTAAATTCCGAAGAGCATTCACTATCATCTCTCTCTCTCTCTTTTTGTGTATATATATTTTTGTTTGGTAGGAGGATAGGTGGCTAATTTAGCAGCTCACTGTTTTTAGTATAGTTATTCTTGAGAGGAATGTTCTAAGTGAAATGTAACATGAAACAATGATTAAGAATGAGGGCTTTGGGGCCGGCCCAGTGGCCGAGTGGTTAAGTTTGCGCGCTCTGCTTTGGCGGCCCAGGGGTTTCACCAGTTCGGATCCCGGGCGCAGACATGGCACCGCTCATCAGGCCATGCTGAAACGGCGTCCCACATGCCACAACTAGAAGGACCCACAACTGGAATACACAACTATGTACTGGGTGGCTTTGGGGAGAAGAAGGAAAAAAAAAAGGCGGCTTTGGTGTTTGTTAGGCCTGTGTGTAATGATCAGTTATGTCACTGACAAGTCCTGAAGCCTTAGACACATTACTTAATTTCCCTAAACATTAGTTTCTTTGTCTTTAAAATATGAAAAAAAATCATAGAGATTACTTTGTGAGGATTAAATGCGTTAATATACGCAAAATTCTTTGCAGAATACATGGGAAATAGTATGTTCTCAACTAATGACATTTCTTATGAATGTGAAGATGAAATGCTGTGATTGTAGTCCAGCGCCTGTAACAACTAACCCTTTTATGACTTCCACAGGAATTTTAGCTCCCAGACCTACTTCTGATGGACAGACTTCTTGACGCAAGTGAATGGAGGACCAAACCCAATACACTTACCTTCTCAAAGGATCCAAATTGAATATTTAGGTAATTATTACAACTAGTCCTACTTTAGAAACATAAGCATAATATTATAAGAAATTTAAAAAATCTTAAAAATAATTACATAGATATTTACTCGCTTTAGCCCATTAAAATGGTTGTATATAAATTGTGTCATTTTCAATTTCTGACAGTATTTCCTCTAAATAAAAATAAAGGCTATTAAAATAGATAATGCATTTCCTTAACAAATAATCTAGAATCTACTTTTGTACACAGATGTTTGACTGCATGGACTACATGCCAGTGATGAAATCTCTCTCCCCCAAATCCCCTGGATGCCTAGTTTGGTTGAGGACTTGCAAATGAATTATAAATACAATGTTGTCTGAAAAGAAATCATAGCTATCAGAAACAGGGCTTGGGCTGGTATATTCCATTGTGGTAAACTGAATAATGTATGTGAAAGCATCATGAGTGCTCAATGGCAGATATTATGTGATATGTCTGGATAGAGCATCAGAAGTTCAAGAATGGACTCCCTATACTTGCATAAATTAATCCAATGGCTTTGAAGGAGAAATCGCTTTCATCTGGTATCCCCAAATACTGGTAGGAGGAAATTACCAAAGAAAACAGCTATAAAAACTTGACTGGAATACTTTTCTTTCGGGGGACGTCCATTATAAAACCATATAAAAATTTATAATGATAATAATGATAACAATAATGAATTGCCATTTAATCCTGCAAAGCCACATAAATTGGCAAATATGTAGTTTAAATAGCTATTTTTTTCTCTTTTTGCCTACTGCTTTTGCTTATTACCAGGAAGGGTATTTTTCCCAGTCATTCATTCCCCCTTCCTCCTTACTCCAAAGTATCTGTGCGTTATGAATGTCCGTTTCTGAAATGCAGATGGGCTTTGCCACTGCTCTGCTTCTATCTAGCAACTAGATTATAAATTCCATGAAGTTATGTCTCTTTTCTTTTCCTGCTGTGTCCCAGTGTCTAGCATCTCACCTAATGTGTAGTAAGTGGTCAAAACTGATGAATGAATGATGTTGAATTGATTCCCACTGAATCTGAGTAAATGGTAATGGGATGGGTTGAGAAGAGCCATAGGTGGGAAAAAAGGTGGTGATTTCCAAGGTTCAGTAAAACGTACTAGGAACTTGTTACTCCATGACGTGTGAGAGAGAGACATCAGACCCTAGAGCAAGAAAGTGCCAGACAGCATGGCTCTATTTCACTATAGCAATGAGTTTGTATAAAGAACTAAAAGTCCAGCAACAACCCAAGGAGTTGAGATTGATAAATTAGGGATCATTAGTCTGGTGAGCCCAGTGAAAAGTCAAACATGACTTAGGTATTTGGAAATTTAGTAAAGAAAACCAAAACAAAAATTACTTTAAACATGCAAGATCTATAGTTAGATCGAGTTTGGAAACCAAATTTTCTTCACTTGATATTTTTAAGGTTTCACTTTATATGTTAATCAGTTAAATTTTAAACATATAATCTTAATATGCACATACATATATATGTTTTAATTTAAAATAAATTTGGAGTATATTGAGTGTAAACATTAAAATGTCTTAAGAGCAGGAAGATCACCAAATTAAAAGGAATAAATGAAGACCTAGCAAACCAGGCAGCCTGACCTCTACTCTGAGCACACCAATATGCAAATATATGCACAATAGTAGCCTAGCAGACCTATCAGATGGAAGCTGCTGAAAAGAGGGATGGCTGAAATAGAAAATTATTTTTCAAAGGCAGAAAAGGATAGGAATCAAGACAGCTGATCTGAAAGGCTTGGCATACAACTGGTTAAGCCCTAGAAGTACAGAACAAGGGGAAATTTAACTTGAATTATAGGCACTAGGAAGTTGGGAACTGATTTCTTCAAAGTTGGAAATGGTAAATATCTGTAAATCTGAGCGTGAATATTTTTAATTCCTCCTATTGAAAAATGGAGACTATAATTATGTGAGAAGAAATTCTTTTTGTTGTGTAAGAACATGGGGGGAAATTGTCACTATTATGTGAATGGAAAAATTATTCTTCTTGGTTCTTTATTATAGTTCTACACATCTGAGGTCAAAGCGTCCATGTCAGGCAAAAGAGAAGAGGAGAGATAGATAGTTCAAATAGACGATTCAATAAATATTTCGCACACTTTTGTGGAATGTTTAATATGAGTGAATAAGTCCAAATATTCGTGTCTGAATGTAATAGTTACCTATGTGTCTTTACTTGTTGACTGAGCATTAATTTGTTCTCGTGGTAATTCAGTGTTTTTTATGTTTGTTTCAGGGTGGCTGTATATGATGGAGAAAGCTTTATGACCTTGAAATCTCAGAAAAACCATCCATTTTGGAATGACCTAATAGGGACTTAAAGGCAATTTGATGACTAAACACCTTTAAGTTAGACATTCATTATCATTGTTACCTTTCGTTTCCTTCTGAAGTTATTGAAAAGCGATTTTTAAAAAATGAAATAAACTGAGATATCCTAATATCTTTACAATTGAACTGAATAAATTAGATAATATTCAATTTTGTATACTGATTTCAATAAATTGTTATAATTTCACTATATATGAGTTTGATCATTATTAAGACTTTGTGTAGCAAATCCATTTGCAGGAAAAAGGCATAGCATCATATAATACCTGGTTAGGCAAATGTTTATTATTCTTGTATGTGTGCGTATGTGTTTTCTAGGTTTTATTCCTCCTAAAATTGCAACTATAGGAACACATATCGACCCACTTGTAGGAATTTTGTCAGGCTGGCAGGAAATAGGGAGAGCAAGGGAAATTTGTTTTTTACTACATGTTGATAGAAATATTTAGTCTGGGTATTGTTTTCTGATAAATAATAAAATTATGTTTGTAAATTGAAATTGTAGAATATAATATAATCCTGTTAGCAAATTTCTAACTAGACACATTTTGACTATTTGATATTAACATAATGGTGATTCTAAGTAGGTGAAGAAAGAGAAATTTTGGCTGGTGAATATGAATATTGAGAGAGTTTACTTTTTATTAGGTGGCTTTTTTGAGTGTCATCACCATGGAATGTCAAGTTGAGTTTGTAGGCACACAGTGTCTTATCCACCTGAACAATTTGGGTACTCGTGCAGCTATGGGAGTATTTATAAAGGAAAGGTAAAGACTTGATCCTATACATTTTGAGATTCTCCTGGTTTTTGTTTTGTTTTGTTATGTTTTTGACGATTATGAAGCTATGGCTAAAAGGGTGGCCAGAATAAATCAAAATTGTACTGAAAAATATCTGAGATGTGATTAAAATATAGATTTGGGGCTAGTGGTGTTGTAGGACTTTAACAACCTGTGCAATATTATTTAGAGAAAATAGGGTTTTCAATTCATGACTTAATTGAAACCTGTGTTAATCTATAATAGAATGATGCCAAGGATAACTTAGTCCAATTGCTTTTGAGTTTTTATGACCTTAGGAGTAGTTGCCGTCCTCACTGAAGTATGTAATTTCTAAAATAGTAGCAATTTTATATATATCTACTTTCTACTGTCTACATTTGTATTTTATATCTTAAATATTATACATGTATTATTATATGCTTTTATTTTTATATATGTTACTCCTCACTAGAGAGATCAAGTTCCCCTGAGAGATGAGGAGTTCCAGGTCTGAGAGTGGAATGATTCTACAATACTTTAAAACTTATATATGACTTACATATATATTTTTAAGTTAAACTTTTTATTTTGAGATTATTGTAGATTCACATGCAGTTAGTGGTAACAAATAATGCAGAGAGATCACGAGCGCCCTTTACCCCATTTTCCCCAATGGTAACGTTTTGCAAAACTATAGTAAATATCACAACCAGGATGTTGACATTGGCATAGTTGATACAGAGCATTTCCATCATTGCATGACTCCTCCTATTTCCCTTTTTACAACCTCAACTACTTGCTTCCCCTGCACCCCCATCATTAAACCCTGGAAACCATTAATCTGTTCTCTAGTTCTACAATTTTGCCGTGTAAAGCATACTACATAAATGCAAGCATACAGCATGCGATCTTTGGGATTGGCATTTTTTCACTCCGAATAATTTTCTAGAGAAGCATCTAGCTTGTTGTGTGATTCAGTCATTTGTTTTTATTGCTGAGTGGTATTCCATGGTAAGGATGTACCATAGTTTTTTGGCCATTCACTCACTGAACATAGTTTCCAGCTTGGGGCTATTATGAATAAAGTTGTCATAAACATCAGTGTGCAGGTTTTTGTGTAAACATAAATACACATTTCTCTCAGATAAATGCCCAGGAGTGCAACTGCTGGATAGGATACGTAGTTGTCTGTTTAGATTTTCAAGAAACCGCCAAACTGTTTTCCAAAGTGTCTGTACCATTTTATATTCCCACCAGCAATGTATGAGCAATTCAGTTTCTCTGAATCCTTAGTAGCATTTACTTTTGTCATTTTTTAAAATTTTAGTCATTCTTATAGGTATGTAGTAATATCTCACTGTGGTTTTAACTTTCATTTCCCTGATGTCTAATGATGTCGAACATCTTTTCATGTGCTTATTTGCCATCGGTATAGTCATTATGGTGAAAAGACTCTTCATGTCTTTTCCCATTATTTAAGGGGATTATTATTTTTTGTTGTTGTTGAGATTTGAGAGTTCTTTATATATTCTAGATACTAGTTGTACTAGTGTGAAAAATGACTTCCCAAAAGATATCCATGTCCAAGCCCTGGAGCCTGCGAATGCTATCTTATATGGCAGTAAAAAGGGGTCATTGCAGATGTAATTAAATTGAGGATCTTGAGATGGAGGGATGGTTCTGAATTATCTGGGTGGGCTCTAAACGCAATCACTTGTATCCTTATAAAAGGGAAGCAGAGGGATGTTTCATGTAGAAGGCAATGTGACCACGGAGCAGAGATTGGAGTGATGTAGCCACAAGCCAAGGAATGCCAGCAGCCACCAGAAGCTGGAAAAGGCAAAGAATGGATGGATATTCCCCTATAGTCCGGAGGTATTACGACCTTGCAGACACCTAGATTTCAGCCTAGTGATACAGATTTCTGACTTCTGGTCTCTAGAACTGTGAGAGAATAAATTTCTATTATCTTAAGCCACCAAGTTTGTGGTAATTTCTTACAGTAGCCATAATAAACTATCACACAATTATTCCTTTGTTGGATATATAGTTTACAAATATTTCCCCTACTCTGTAGTTTCTCTTTTCATTCTCTTAAAGGGGTCTTTTGCAGAACCAAAGTTTTTAAGTTTGATCAAATCCAATTTATACATTTTTCTTTTATGGATTCTGCTTTTGCTGTCAGACTGAAGAGCTCTGCCTAGCTTTAGATCCAGAAGATTATCTTTTTTCTAAAAGTTTTACAGTTTTACATTTAAGTATGTGATTCATTTTGAGTTAATTTTTTAATAAGGTGTGAAGTTTAGATCAAGGTTCATTTTTGTGCCCATGGATGACCAATTTATTTGGCACCATTTGTTCTTCCATTAAATTTCTTTTGCACCTTTGTCAAAAATTAATTTGGCATATTTACGTGGTCTATTTCTGGGTTCCCTACTCTGTTCTCTTGGTCTATGTATCCATTCCTCTGCCAATACAATATTGTCTTGATTACTGCTGCTCTGTAGCAAAACTTGATATGAAGTAAGGTGATTCTTTCCACTTTATTTCTCTTTTAAAAGATAGTTTTAACTACTTTAGGACCTGCCTGTGCCTTTTAATATAAATTTTAGAATAAGCTTGTCTATATCTAAAAAATTTCTTACTGAGATTTTGATAGGAATTGCACTAAATCTGTAGATCAATTAGAGAAGTGTGTTAGGCTGAATTGTGAGCCCCTAAATTTATATGTTGAAGTCCCCAGTACCTCAGAATGTGACCATTTGGAGATGTGGTCTTTAAAAAGGTAATTAAGTTACAATGAGGTCATTAGAGTGGACCCTAATTCAATGACTAGTGTCCTTAAGAAGAGAAATTTCAACACAGACAGTACAAGGAAAGACTGGGTGAGGACACAGTTAGAAGGTGACCATCTGTAAGCCAAGGACAAAGGCCTCAGAAGAAATCTACCCTGCTGACACCTTGATCTCTGACTTCTATCCTCCATAACTATGAGAAAATAAATGTCTGTTGTTTTAGCCCCCTGGTCTGTGGTACCTCGTTATGGCAGCCCTAGCAAACTAATACAGGAACAATTGACATATTTACTATGCTGAGTCTTCCTATCTATGAACAGGGTATGTCTCCTGCTTTATATAGGTCTTCGATTTCTTTCACCAGCACTTTGTAAGGTTAGGTGTACAAATTCAGTACATATTTTATTACATTTAGACCTGAGTGTTTTATTTTCTTTTGGACAATTGTAAGTGATATTGAATTTTAATTTCAGTTTCCACATGACCGTTGCTGGTCTAAAAATGTGATTGATTTCTGTGTGTTGATCTTGTATCCTTCAACCTTGCTGAACTCATTTATTAGTTCTAGGAGTTTTATTTGTAAATTCTTTGGGATTTTCTGCATAGACAGTCATGACATCTGCAAATAGGAACAGTTTTACTGCTTCCTTTCCAATCTATATGCCTTTCTTTTTCTTATAGTAGTGGCTAAACCTTTCAGTACTACGTTGTGTAACGGTGCTGAGAGCAGACATTCTTTCCTCCTTCCTAATCTTAGGAGGAAAGCTTCAGCCTCGCACACAGTTTCCACTGCCATGGGCAGATGAGCTTGCCCTGTCACTGGGTGTGGGTCTCCTTGCTAAGTCCCTTCTTTGGTTTGTTTGTTTGGTTTTTTGTCCATGTCTGTTGAAGATCCTGAGTTGCAGACCTCTCCAGTATCCAGACTAGGACATATGGGAGATAAAAAGAAACCCTAGAGAAGTCACTGCAGTGTCATTCTTCAAGTACTGAGTTTCCTAGCCAGTGCGCCTTCTTCGTTGTGCTTTCAGAGTCCTTTGATGATTGTCTGTCAAATTCTTTACAGGGTATTTAGTTGTATTGAGAGGAAAGTAGCAGGGAAAAGTGAACTACTCCATCTTATCCCTGAACCATGTATTTTACAAATTATTATGCTATTAAATATTACATAATAATACAACTGTTTTTTTTAAAGATGAGCCTAGAATATCTTATTGCTACTATGAAACTTAGAATTATTTGAAATGATTTCTTGGGATGCTAGAGTTGGCTGTGGGTGAAGAAGTCTAGCAAATCAACTGCCAGTGTCAAAATGAGGAGGCACTAGGCAGGTAACAGGATGGGGACTCCTGTGGTTGTAGTCTGTTGGGTGAGAGATAGGGTGTGAGTGCTTGTGACGTGAGTCTTATCTATTTAAACACAAATAATTCCCCTCAGGCATTTTGCCAATCTGTATGGAGAAATAGAGCTTAACTCATATTTGTCTACTGCTGCATGTTTATGTTGTTCTTAGGCATATTGTATTAGTCAGTCAGTTCTGTACCATAAACCTTAAAATTCTGGTGCAGTGGACCAGAGAGCATGATTCTCTTTTGAGAGAGTTAAAGGGTACCTAGAGAATATTGCTAGGTGGCTTGGGAGGGGACCTGGATGTAGCTTAATAATGGAAAGAAAAAAAATAATCCTCTAAGTAAAACTGCAGCTTAATGCACAAGAGATATTGCGACTTTCACAAGCTACATAATGAACTTTCAAATACATTTGAATATTTTTTCTCATTATTTCTTATAGCTCTACTAAAATAACCACGTACTGTTTAAAATACTAAATCTGAAAAGTTCTGATTTAAATGCTTTATTTCATTCTAAATTATTCCTGGCTTAAATATCTAAAGTCTGAGAGCTTCTGTATCATTATATTAAAAAGTGACTGAACTTTATCAAATTTAATAGTGCATGCTCACTTGCAATAGAAATTTGAAAATTCTGTTACATACCCATTCCCAGGTCTCCATTTGACACCTCTGAAGTTTAATGCTCTGAGTCTCTCTGCAAGTCGTTTTGTTTTTTAATGAAAGTAGAGCCCAAGTGAGAATGGGATGAAAAAAATAGTTGGAGAGAAATAGAAAGTTGGGAATGTGGATGGCTGAACCTCTGAGTATGTACACGCACTTTAATTATTTACACTCTATTAATTACATATCTTTTTATATCCACATTTTAAGGACAAAATCCTACCTGTTACCATAGCAGATCTTCCCAGAAGTTTGGAGTGAGCAGGAATTTCAAAGGAGGAAGACATTTATAGCAATAACAATGTTTTTAAACTAGAGACTTGAAGACATCGTAGAAGTTCACAAGTGCAAAAAGCTTTACATATTTTTGGGAGCAAGAATAATCACTTTGATGCATAGTTTGAACTAAATCCCTCCGTGAGAACCAAAGGCCTCAGATGTGAAATGAACGTTTCAGGCACTGAACTAATTCACAGAACTGTCTTAATTCCTGCCAATACCATGAAGCATTTTTAAAAACCAGCAGGCCAATCTTCTTGACATTCTTGGGAACAATTTGACTTCTAATTTTCCTCTAATTTAGCTTACATAACCCCCCAAAACAAAACGGTCCTGACTTTTTAAAGTAGTCTGTGAGCAACCATGTGACATAGTGAAAAATGAAATGGGTATTAGAATCAGCTACAGCACTACATCTAGGTTCAAATCTTGACTCTGCTATTTACTAGTCTAGTCATGTGACCTCGGGGAAGTCAAAGCCTAAGTGAGGAATATGTAAGTTGCATGAAGTGACAGAGAGTCTTTGTGAGACCAAACCGTAGTCAGGCTCCTGAACCTTCTCCTAGAGAGAAATTCGTTATGGTTTTGTCCACTAGCCATAGAACTGAGAAGAGTGCTTGGCACACAGTAGGTTCTCAATAAATGTCTGTTGAATCAATGATTCTCAGTTTCCACATCTATAAAATTAGATTTTTGTGAGAATTTAAAATTACCACAACTGTTAAGGCCCTGGCATATGAATATACTAAAACTCCAATGAAACCCTATTTGTTCCTCAAAATTTGGCTGGTCTCACCATCTCTGTGAAGTTTTCCTGAACTATCTTCACCCAGCTCTAGATTGTCCAATCGTTTCACACATCTTCAGTCTCTTTACCTCTCAATGCAATATGTATACGTCTTGCTGTATGACTGAAACTGGACATATTGGTGCTTTTATTATGAGTCTGCTGTTTTCCTATGAAGGTATTTACCTGGATTTGTCCCTTTTACTCTTGCCTCTTTGACAAAGGGGGCTATATCCTCTCTGTTACCTGTCATAGTGTTTGAGAATAGACTCTAAAGCAAGACAGACTCAGTTTAAATCCTACTCTACAATATCCTCACTATGTGCCTTCTCTTAGTTACATAATAGCCTCATTCCTCCGTTCTATCATATGTAAATTGGGGGGAAAACATAATCTAACTCGTACGGTTTGTAAGAATTAAATGATTTAGTACATGTAAAGCATTTAAAGCAGTGCCTAACACATAGAAAATACTCAACACATGTTAGCTATGGTTATTGTAGCTTCCTGCAAAGCTACATACAATTAATTACATGCTCTGCAACTTTCATAAAGACTTGCTTCTAGACAGTATTGTCAAGCTGAACAACACATCTTTATATAATTAAATTATCTACACAGATCTTGGATGTATATTCTAATTTCTTTAAAATAAGACAAAATAGAACAGATTAAATATGACATCTTAAATATGCATGCAATGACAGGATAACAGGATGAAAAAAGAACGTCAGAAAAGATGTTATTTGAATAAGACAGGGTAAATGTTACAGATTCACTGTTTTCAAGTGGGATTTAGGAGAGGCAAATTCGTTCATTTTGTTCGAGAGTTCATTGGGGACTGAAGAGCAGGGATGCCGTACAATGATAACTCATATTTCACTGCTTCTGAAGTTGCCATTTAATTCTGCCATTTCTTGAAGTAGTTGTACTTACACATAGCTACATAAACTCAGAAAAATAAAATGCCAAGGTGCCATAAGGAAAGAGGGTATGATCTGGCCTCCTAAACTAATACGAATTTTTAAAATTTCAAGACTTCATGTTCACTTAACTTCAAACTTAAAGTCTGTTAGCTATTTTGGGATTGAATGGACCAAATTTGTAATCCAGCTTTACTCTGTAAACAATAGCTCTATGAGTGAAAACATATATGTAAAATGAAACATCATGTACTAATAATGGTGAATTTGAGGTTGCACTCAATTTATTAAGAAAATATATTTAAAGCTGGTAATCATTTTAATTTTTTTTCCTAAAAGATACATGATCTGTTACTGTGTTGTTTAATTACTACAGATGCTTTTTTTGACATCTTATTTTTTATCTTTATTTGACATCTACATATCCTCTTTGGTGAAGTGTCTGTTCAGATCACTTGCTAATTTATTATTAGCTGTTTATTTTTCTTATTTTTGAGTTTTACGAGTTCTTTATTCTGGATACAAATCCTTTACAAGACATGCTATTGTTTAATATTCTCTACCTACCTGTGGCTTCCCTTTTAATTCACTCTAAACTGCTGTTCAAAGAGTAAAAGTTTTAAATTTTGATGAAATTTAATTTATCCATTCTTTTATGAGTCACAGCTTTTGTTGTCATAGCTAAGAACTCTTGGCCTAACCTAATCTCATAAAGATTTACTCCTATGTTTTCTTCTAGAAGTTTTATAGTTTTACATTTCACATTTAGTTCTATATCCCATTTTGAGTTAATTCCTGTATAAGGTGTGAAACATGGATTGAGGCTCTCTTTTTGCATGCGGGTGTCCAATATTTCTAACAACATTTATTGAAAAGACTATTTTCTCCTTTGAAATGCTTTCGAAACTTTGTCAAAAATTAATTGATAGTATTTGCCTATTTTTGGATCCTCTATTTGATCCATTGATATATGCATTCATCCTCCCAACAATACCATTCTGTCTTGATTACTGTAACTTGACAGTAAGTCCTAAAATCAAGTACTCTGGGTCCTCTAATTTTGTTCTTTTTCAAAATTGTTTTGGCTATTCTAGCTCCTTTTCCTTTCCACATAAGTTTTAGAATCAGTGTGTTGATTTCTACAAAAAATAATCTGCTGGGATTTCATTTGGAACTGTGTTGAATCTACAGATTATTTGAGAGAGAATTGACATCTTAAAAATACTGATTCTTCTAATCTGTAAACAGTGTATATCTTTCCATTTATTGGGATATTCTTTAATTTATTTCATCAGTGTTTTGAAGTTTTCAGCCTACAATTCTTACATATATTTTGTTAGATTTACACCTAAGATTTTCATGTTTGTTGATGCTATTAGGCATGGTACTCTTTTTAATTTGACTCCCAATTTCCATTACTAGCATATATAAGTACAATTTATTTGTGTACAGGGACCTTGCTTTCTAAGAGCTTGCTAAACTCATTAGTTGTCTTAGTTATCTGTTGATGCATAACAAATTACCCCCAAAATTAGTGGCTTAAAAGACCATATATTATCTCACAGTTTCTGTGGATCAGGAATGTGGTCACATCACATCCTTTCCTTTAGCTTGTCTCACAGGCTGCAATCAAGGTGTCAGCCTGGTTGCAGCCAACCAAGGCTTGCCTGGGGAAAGATACACTTCTATGATCACTCATGCACTTAATATAATTCATAGGTTTTGGATTGAAAGACACAGTTCCTCATTGGATGTTGGTGGAGGCTTCCTTCAGTTCCTAGCCATGTGGGCCTCTCTATAGGAAAACTTACAACGTGGCAGCTTGCTTCATCAAAGCAAGTCAGCAAACAGGCAAGAGAGAGTGTCAGCAAGAGAGAAAGTGTAAGCAAGTCAGAAATTACAGTTGTTTATAATCTAATCTCAGAAGTTGCATCCAATCACTTCTTCTGCACTCTCTTCTTTAGAAGAAAATCACTAGGTCCAGCCCACACAAAAGGGAAGAGGATTATACAAGAGAGTAAACACCAAGAGGCAGGATCATTGGGCGCCATTTTAGAAGGAGCCCACCATATTATTTCTAGGAGCTCTTTTATAGATCCCTTAGCATTTTCTATGTAGACAATCATGGCAACTTTGAATAGAAATAGTTTTGTTTCTTTCTTTCCCATATGTAAGAGATATGCTAATTTTTCTTACCTTGTTGCACTGGTCAGAGCTTGTAGAATAATGTTAAAGAGGAGTGATGAGAGTGAACATCCTGATCTTATTCCTGTTCTTTATGTGAAATCATTCAGTCTTTCAGCATTAAGTAGGATGTTAGCTTAAGAACATTTGTAAATTCCCTTATCAGGTTGAGGAATTTCCCTCCTATTCTTAGTTTTTTGAGAGTTTTATTTTGAATGGATGCTGATTTTTCCAAAATGTCTTTTCTGTATCCACTAATCCATAATTGAGATGATCATATGGTTTTTATTCTCTTTAATCTGTTGATATGGGGAATCACTTTAATTTATTTTTGAATGTTAGACCAGCTGTGTTAGAATGTTTTATCCTTTTTAAATATTGCTGGATTCAATTTCTTAATATTTTCTTGAGGATTTTTGCATGCATGTTAATGAAGCATACTAATCTCTTTTTCTTTTAATGACTAGTTTTATTATCAGAGTAATCCTGGATTCATAACATGATATGGGATGTATTCTTTTTATTTTTATTCTCTGGGATAGATCGTGTAGAATTCTTATTTTTTTCTTCCTGAAATGTTTGATAGAATTTACCAGTAAAGCCATCTGAGTTTGGAGATATTTTTGGCAGTTTTTTAAGTAGGGCTATTCAGGCTAATCATTTTTTTTATAAGTGAACTTTGCTAGTGTATGTCTCTAAGAGAATTAATCTATTTCATATAAATTGTTGAATTCATAAACATAAAGATTTTCATAATATTCCGTGTTTTAATGTCTGTAAATTCTGTAGTGGTAATTTGAGTTTTCTTTTTTTCTTGATCAGTCTGGCTAGAGATTTATCATTTTCATTATTCTTGTAAAAGAACAAGCTTTGGGTTTCACTGGTTTTTCTCTATTACTTTCCGATTTTTGATCTCACTGATTTTTACCCTGAACTTTATTATTTCCTTCTTTCTTTCTGCTTGCATTAGGTTTAATTTGCTCTTCATTTCCTAGTTTCTTAAACTGCAGGTTTAGATTATTGGTTTGAGACCATTCTTGTTTTCTAAAATAAGTAATTAATGCCACAAATATTCCTCTAAGCACTACTTTAGTTGTGTCTTACAATTTTAATAGCTTTATTAACAGCTTTGTTGAGGTATAATTGACAAATAATAAACTGTATATATTTAAATGTACAATTTGATATGTTTTGACATATACACACTTGTGAAATAATAACTACTATCAAGATAATGAAGATACATGTTATGCACCTTATTTTCCTCATGCCATTTAATATCCATTTTCATCTGCCCACCCCACTCCCAATGGTCTCCAGCAACTGATCTTCTTTCTGCCACTGTAGATTGGTTTCCACTTTCTGGAATTTCATATAAATGGACTCATGCAATACATACTCATTCCGCCTAGCTCTTTTCACTTAGTTTAATTATTTTAGGGTTTGTCCACCATTTGTGTGTTATCAATAGTTCATTCCGTTTTATTGACAGTGTTTAGCAATTTGATTATGATGTGTTCAGTTTTTTTTGAGTTTATCCTGTTTAAGGTTTGATGAACTTCTTGAAGTTCTAAATTTATATCATCAAATTTAGGAAATAATTGGCCATTTTTTTTGTTTTAATTTGTTTTTTTTTTCTGCACCCATCTTTTACGCCTCTCCTTTTGAGACTCCAGTGACACAAATATTCTACAATATAATACAGTCCCACAAATTTTTGAAGCTTTGTTCATTTTTCTTCAATTTTTCTATTCTTTAGTTTGGATGATTTCTATTGATCCATCCTCAACTTCACTGACTCTTTCCTCTGTCATCCCTATTCTGTTATTGAGACCATCCTTTGATTTAAAAAAATTTCAGATATTGTATTTTCCTGTCATAAAATAGTCAATATTTTACATTTTCTTCTTTTTTGTAGTTTCTTTTTCTCCATTGAGAACTTCCATATTTCCATTCATTACTACATGGAGTATTGTCACAGCAGCTGCTTCAAAGTCTTTGTCTGATAGTTCCAACATCTTGGTAATTTGGGGGTTTGCATCTGTTGATGGTCATTTCCTTGAAGAATTTTTCATATTTCCTGGATTTTTTTTTTTACGTCAAGTAATTTTAGATTGTATCCTGGACACTTTGAATATTATGTTTTGTAGATTCTAGGTCCTGTTAAAATCCTCTCAAGAATGCTGATTTTCTTTACTTGTTTGTTTTAGTAGGCCATCAATCCGATTAGTTTCAGACTTAACATTCAGTCTTGCCTCTATGGGCCATAGGTTTAATATCTTTTTTGTTTTCATAAGCTTTGTTTATGATGCTTTGGGTCTGTTCCACGCACGTGCCCCTCAGGGCATGGTCTGAGACTGGGATGATTGTTTAAATCAGTTCTATCTCTAAAGCTTTTCTATGCTTCTTGGGGCCTTTCCTGTTTAGGTAGAGGTCAGAGTTGAGACTGGCACTTGTGCAGGTTCATACATAGAATCAGGAAAATCTTTAACCTGCTTTCTCATCCGTGGGATTCCCTTCCGTACTCTCTGGTCTACAGAGGCCCATTTTTCAGGTCCATTGGTCAACCAAAGCACAGTTGTCTGACTAGAGCAATCCCTCTGGACAAAACCAGAAGACAAAAAAGGTAGGAAAAAAAGATATTTCAACTACATTCGGTAGACCACAGAGACTCCTTTTGCCAGTTACTCTGGCTGGGAAGACTGGGTTTCTATAAGAGTTTTAGCCCCTCCTGTACTACCACCATACAGCTCTGTGACTGGGTACTTGCCCTTGGGGCAAAGCCGCTGGAGAAAAGAGGAAGAAAATAATGGTTACTTTTCTAAGCTTTGATTTACCTCCCAATCTGCCTACTTTTGTTTAATTTTCTGAGTCCTCAGGTAGTTGCTTTTGAATTTTTCCAGAATTATTACATGAATACAGTAAAAGAGAGAGTCTTTAGTGGGCTCACTCCATTTTTGTTGGCATCAGAACTATCATTTGGGGCCAGCCCTGGGGCCGGCCCTGTGACCGAGTGGTTAAGTTCATGCGCTCCGCTTCAGCAGCCCAGGGTTTCGCTGGTTCGGATCCTGGGCACAGACATGGCACCACTTGTCAGGCCATGTTGAGGCGGCGTCCCACATGCCACAACTAGAAGGACTCACAACTAAAATATACAACTATGTACTGGGGGCACTTGGGGAAAAAAAGCAGAAAAAAAAAAGAGAGGAGATTGGCAACAGTTGTTAGTTCAGGTGCCAATCTTTAAAAAAAAAAGAACTATCGTTACTAATTTTAATGCTCAAATGTTTTCAGCTTTGGTAAGGGGGCCCCTTTAAGCTAGCTTCTGTGTCTTTTTTATATATTCCCATCACTCTTTGAGTACTTTCTTACTTTCTAGATCAAAAGATGTTCCAAGTCCCAGGCATAGAGTCAACCATTTCTCTGTGGAGTCCTTGTCGCTATTTGTGCTTACTGCTACTCATGTGACACTGATTTTAAGCCCTCATAATAGACAGAGATAGAAAATAATTCTAAGTATATGCATACATATACATATACATATGAATATTGGTTTCTATATTGATCTATTATTATCTATATTATCATTTCCATGCATTCATACTGATATCATGAATATTAATCAAGCATCACAGGATTCATTATTTGCTTCTCCCTTTCCAAGTTTTCATCTCCCTTATGCAACAGTGAGAAACTTGGTTTCTATTATCTTTCGTATACTTATATACTTATAGCATCCCAGAACACACAGGAAGTAGTTTCAGAATTATCATTGTGTATCTATGATAAAATCAAACCTAATACCTAAAATTCATTTATTTACATTTTTATTTATCTTTAGATCATGTATACAGTACAAAGATTGTGCTTTAAAGTTATATGGGTTAGGATTTTTTGTACTCTCTACTCAGTGTGGTTATGTTATTAATTTCAAGTAGAGTTAAGCTCATTTGACTCTGTCCATAATCCATTTCAGAATTTTCTTCCAATATTTGTTTATTCTATTTTTTTATATCTCTAAAACAACACAGTTTCTGAAGTCGAAATTCAATAAAATGTGTATCCAGAGAAGTGTAATTCTCCTGCCCGACACCGTTCTTTCCAGTTCCCATCTTCCCCCTGAAGGTAATCGATCTCATTAGGTTCTCATTGATTTTTTTCTGTTTCTTTTTTAGAAAAATAGATATGTGTATATTTTTGTATTTCTCCTTTTTCTTACATAATGATAGCATACTCCATGTCATCTGTTGCATTTTGCTTTTTTCATTTAATAATATATATTGGAAATTACTCCATGTCAGTTAATACAGAACTTCCTCATTCTTTTTAATAGTTTCTTGGTACCCCATTATGTGGATATTCTATAATACATTCAATTAATCTCTTATGTATGGGCACTTAGGTTGTTTCAGATATTTTCCAAGTACAAGCAATGCTCATGTGAATAACCTTATACATACATATCTTTGTATTATCAGAGGTTTATTATCCAGGACAAATTTTTAGAGGCTGGTTTGCTGGATTAAAATGTAAATGCATATGTAGTTTTGTTTAGTATTGCCAAATTCCCCTCTATATGGTTGTACCAATTGGCATCCCCACCACTAATGTACGAGAATGCCTATGTCTCCAAAGCCTTGTGACAATGCCAAGTCAAGTTTTTAAAATTTTGCCAGTCTGATAGGTAGAAGATGGTATCACAGTGTCATTTATTTTATATTTCTTTTATAATGATTGAAATTAAACATTGCCATCTATTTAAGGACTGTATATATATAATTCAAATATTCACAAATGTTTTGAAATATATATGGTATATAAAAAATTCACAAATTACCTACATACATATTTAGCTCATTCTTTTTTTCTATTGAGTGTTGGATCTTATTACCTCAGTTTTAAAGAATGCTTTATATATTAGCCCTTTATCAGTGATATACGTAACGTTGCAAATATTTTCTATGAATTTGTTTTTGAACTTTGCTATTTGTACTTTTGTCGTTTATTATTGTAATTATGATTATTATTATTATTGTGCCAAAGATATCAATCTTTTATTTTAGTACATCTGAATTTTGAGTCATAGTTAAAAATCCTTTGCATACAAATAGGTTATAGATAAATTCTCCTTTCTTTACCTCCAGTACTTGTATGGTTTCATTTTTTAAAAATTAGATTTATGATCCACTTAGAGTTTATTTTTGTTTTTGATATGTGGTAAAATCTAGTTTTATCTTTTTCCAAAAGGCTATACAGTTGGACAACACCATTTCCCAGTGATTTGGAATGACACTTTTACCATATATTGCATATTCATGTGTACTTGAATCTGTTTCCTATTTTCTAGTCTATTCTGCTTGTTTTTCTACGTATGGTCCAATGATACACTCTTTTAATTATAAAGGCTTTATAGTATGTTTCAATATCTCATAGGGCTAGTTCCCTTTCGTAGCTTATCTTTCTCAGTTTTTTTCAAGCTATTCTTGCATGTTTAATTTTCCAAAAGAACTTTAACATTACCTTATTTATCACCATAAAAAAGCTTGTTGTGAGATAACATCCAGAAAGGGTTAAACATAACACCTAAAACTGTAAAACTCCTAGAAGAAAGCACAGGGGAAAATTTTCATGATATTGGTCTTGGCAATGAGTTCATGGCTATGACACCAAAAGCACAGGCAAGCCAAAATAAACAGGTGGGACTACATCAAACTAAAAAGCTTCTACACAGCAAAGGAAACCATCAACAGAGTGAAAAGACAATCTACAGAATGGGAGAAGATATTTTCAAACCATATATCTGATAAGGGTTAATCTCCAAAATATACATGGAACTTCTCCTACAACTCAAGTTAAAAAAAGAAACAAAACAGTAACTCAATTAAAAAATGGGTGAAGGGTAGACAGATCTCCCTATGGCCCGGAGAGCTTTAGGGAGGGTTGTGGAGACAGATATCAATAGGACTTTGAAGTCTTGGTAAAGTGGCTTGCTTTCATTAGGTGCCTACTGTGCACCCGGCACCATGCTAAACACTATATATATTAATTCTGAGCAATGTGGGAAATTAGTCACATTCTACACTGGGAAAATATTTGCAAATCACATATCTGATAAGGGACTTGTATCAGAATATGTAAAATATCTCTTACAACTCATCAATAAAAAGACAAATAATCCAATTTATAAATGAACAAAAGATTTGAGTAGACATTTCTCCAAAGAAGATATACAAATGGCCAACAAGCATATGAAAAGATGCTCAACATCATTAGTCATTAGGCAAATTCAAAACCACCATGAGATACCGCTTCACACCCACTAGGATGGCTAAAATTAAAAAGACAGGTAATAACAAGTATGTGCGAGAATGTGGGTAAACTGGAACTCTTATGTTGTTAGTAGGATTGTAAAATGGTGCAGCCACTTTGCAGAACTGTTTGGTGATTCCTCAAAATGTTGAACATATAGTTATCCTATGATCCGGCAATCCCACTCTTATATAGATACTCGAGAGAAATAAAAATCATATGTCCACACAAAAACTTGTACAAGAATATTCATAGCAGCATTATTCATAATAGCCAAACTGTGGAAACAACCCAAATGTCCATTATAGATGAATGGGCAAATAAAATGTAGCAGATCCATGCAATGGAATATTATTCAGCAATAAAAAGGAATGAAGTATAATATATACTACAACATGGGTGAACCTTGAAAACATTATGCTAAGTGAACGGAGCCAGACACAAAAGGCCATGTATTGCATGGTTCCACTTATAAGAAATGTCCAGAATAGACAAATCCACAGAGACAGAAAGTAGATTAGAGGTTGCCAGAGGCTAGGCAAGGGGGAATAAGTGACTGCTAATGGGTACGGGATTTCTTTTCATAGTGATAAAAATGTTCTGAAATAAGATAGTGGTGATGGTTTCACAAACTTGTGAATATACTAAAAACCATGAAATTGTACACTATAAAACTGGTAAATTTTATGGTATGTGAGTCATATTTTAATAAAGCTGTTATTTGAAAAACATTAAAAAAGAGGGCAAAGCATTTGAGTAGGCATTTCTCCAAAGATGATATACAAATGGCCAATAAGCATATGAAAAGATGCTCAACATAAGTGATCTCTGATGACCAATCATCAGAGAAATGCAGATCAAAACCACAATGAGGCATCACCTCACACCTGTCATGGATGGCTTTTATTACAAAGGCAAGAAATAACAAGTGTTGGTGAGGATGTGGAGAAAAGAGGACCTTTGCACCCTGTTGGTACAAACACAATATGGTGCAGCTGCTATGGAAAATAGTATGGAAGTTCCTCAAAAATTAAAAATAGAACTATCATATGATCACACAATCTCACTTCTGGGTATTTATACAAAAAAATTGAAATCAGGATCTTGAAAAGATATTATCACTCCTGTGTTTATTGCAGAACTATTTGCAATAGTGAAGATGTGGAAACAACCTATATGTCCATTTGACAGATGAATGGGAAAAGAAAAGGTGGGATATAAATAAATATACATATAAGTGTCACATTATTTATATAGATATATATAAATATACATATATGAAAATATACGTATATAAGTATATAAAATGGAGTACTATTTAGCCTTAGAAAAGAATGAAATTCTGCAATATGTGACAACATGGATAAACCTTGGGCATATACGCTAAGTGCAATAGACCAGTCACAGAAAGACAAATACTGCATGATCCCACTTATACGAAGTATCTAAAATAACCAAATTCGTAGAATCAAAGAGTGGAATGCTGAAGACCAGAAAACGAGTTATTAGTCCTTATGTCAAAAAAATGAAATTTAAAAAATTTTTAAAGAGTTCATTCTCATTTTTATTGAGATTGAGTTAATTAATAAATTAGCTTAGGAAGAACAGATACCTTCATGTTGTTGAGCTGTCTTATCAAAGAAAATGAGGTATCTTTTCATTTGTTCCAGTCCATTTTGATGTCATTTAGGGATGTTTTAAAGTTTTCCTCGTAAGGGCTGTGCACATTTATTCTTCAGTAAATTATCTTTTTCTTGCTATTTTAGATGGGGGTTTTTGCAATTGGTTATTTGTTTATATTAATGCTACTGATTTTTGCATGTGAATGTTTATTTTGCTATCTTACTAAATATCTTATTTTTTTAGTAGTTTTATCCTTATTTGTCTAGAGTTTTTGAGATATGCTGGAAAAAGAGATAATTTTACTTTTTCTTTTTCAGTCTTTACAACTGTAAGTTCTCCTATCTAACTGCATTGTCCATCTTCATTAAAATGTTGAATATAAGTGGAAGTGCGAGGCTTACTCATCTTTTTCCTAATCTCAGAACAAGTGCCTTAAGTGTTTTTCCATTAAGTACAATGCAGGTTGTACAACTATGTTATTCATATTTTCTTATATTAAGGAAGTACTATCCATTTCTATTTTCTTGAACAATTTTTATGGAAAGAGCTGTGAGCTTGACAAAAGCTTTTTCACTCAATATCTTTAGATATAAATCACATACTTTTAAAATAATATGTTGATATTATAAACATAATACTGTGTTAATAGTACTATTGTATCAAATTGATATTAACTATTTTTAGCTTTAATTAGTAATAATGTTCATGTATATTAATATATTTTATTAAGAGATTCTTTAATATTGAGCCAATATAGTGTTACTGAAATTAATCCCAGTTGGTCATGGTGTAATATGTTTTAATGTGGCATTGGATTCTATTTGTTGATATTTCACATAGTACAGTCACATGTCGCTTAATGATGGAGATACGTTCTCAGAAATGCATCATTAGGTGATTTCATCATTGTGTGAACATCATAGAGTGTACTTACTCAAACTTAGATGATATACCTTCCTACACACCGAGGCTATGTGGTACGAATCTTATGGGACCGCCGTCATATATGAGGTCCATCATTGACTGAAACGTTATGTTATGCTTGACTGTATTGTTGTATTGATAGTCATAAGTCATGTTCGTCTATAATTTTCTTTCTTTGTACTCTCTTTATCTGGTTTATGTGTTAAAGCTATGCTTGCTTCATATAAGAATTAGGAAGTTTTCCTTTATTTTCAATGCTCTGAACTATTTATGGAGCATTATGACTATCTGGTCTTTGAAGATTTTATAGAATTCCCCCAGTGAAACTATCTGGATCTTTTTATGTGTGCAATAGCTGGTGTTTTTTTGTATAATAGCTCCTTGATAACTTTATTTCTTCTACCGAAATTGGTATGTTTCTCTCTACATCTTGTGGGGTCAATTTTGTTAACCTGGTTTTCTCTAGAAAATTCCCTATTTTCTATGTTCTCAATTGATTTACATGTAAATCCAAAAAGTAATCTCATGATTTAAAACATTTATTTTGCTTCAGCGGTTGTTTTTCTTGTCACATCCTATTTTGCATTTTTATGCTTTCTTCTTTTTTCCTTAAGTTAGCTAGTGATTTTTCATTTCGTTTAAAAGTTGGTTTTGGGGGCCAGCCCCATGGCTGAGTGCTTAAGTTCTCATGCTCCGCTTTGGCAGCCTAGGGTTTCAGTGGTTCGGATCCTGGGTGCAGACATGGCACCGCTCATCAAGCCATGCTGAGGAGGCATCCCACATAGCACAACCAGAAGGACCTACAACTGGAATATACAACTATGTACTGGGGGGCCTTGAGGAGAAGAAGGAAAAAAAAAAGGGAAACTTGGCAACGGATGTTAGCTCAGGTGCCAATCTTCAAAAAAAATTGTTTTTTTTAAAAACCAGGATTTTGATTTATTAATTACGTGTATTGTTTTTCTATTCTCTATCTAATCAACTTCTGCTTTTATCCCTAGTTTTTTTCTTCTTTGTGATTTCTTTTGATTTACCTTGTAGTTCTTTCTAACATTGCTTGCTGGGAATTGAATTAATTTTGATACTTTTATTTTTACAGATAAATGTGATTAGAGCTAAGAATTTTCCTCTGATCATTGCTTTAAGTATATGCTATAGATTTTGATATGCAGTGTTTATGCTACTATAGTTCTAAAAAAATCTGTAATTTCAATTTGCATTTCTCTTTTTAACCAAGAGTTGTTTAAAATTTGTTATAACTTCAAGATGAGATGGTTTTTGAACTTTTGTTGTTAATAATTTCTAGTATTATTGCATCTCACCAGAAAGTACTTTTTGTAATATTTCTACTTTTCTAATATTTTCTTTGTCGCCTAATATATGATTAATTTTTGTGAGTGTCCCATGTACACTTGTGAAAAAGGTACACTCACTATGATAAGGGTATAAATTTCAACATATATCCATTAAGATCTATATCCTTCTTTGTTTTTTGCCTAATCTTTCTTGTACTGAGTGTGATGTGTTAAAAATCTCTCATTGGTAGAATGTATCCATGAATGTATCCTTCCATGTTCTTTAGTTTTTGCTTTGTAAACAGCATTGCTATGGCATTGGGGGCATGAATATTCTTTACTGTTATACCTTTGTTGTTAATTGTGGCTGTTGTTATAAATAAGCATCCTTTTCTTGTTATGGGAAAAAAAAATCTCTCTTTTTCACTCTTCTTTTTTCACTTGAAATTTACTCCATCAGATATAAAGATTACTATTTCTGTTTTCTTATTGTTTCCATTTGCTTGATACACCTTTGCCCATCCCTTTATTTTTGGCAATTATGAATCACTGGGTTTGAAGTGTTCTTCTTATATATAGAACATAGCTGGTAAATTGAAAATATTTTATTTTTAATAGTGAATTAGGTCCATTCAAGTTTATTGCTATTACTGATATGTTTGTTTTCAACTTTGTCACATATCATGGTATATTGTTGAAAGCATTATGTTTTTTTTTTTTGTAATTCTTCCTCCAGTTGATTCTTCTCTTCCTCTTCTATTAATTAAATTTATTTTGGTTTTAGGAAGGCTTGTTTTTGTCCTAGTGGTTAACTTTATATCATATTTCTATCATCTTTTATTTACGTCTGTTTAATGGCCTTAGACCCCTTTTTTCTTATTAAATCTATTACTTTCTGGTTTACCAGAATATTTTTTGGTATCATTTAATTCTCACCCTTTGTTTGTGTAAAAATCAATGAAATTATTCTACTTTCTTCTTCTTTCTCTTTCTCTTCTTTTCTCAGTTTTAGTTGCATTATTTCTAATATGTTAAAGTATATAACAAATAATATATATCATATAAGATATAACAGTATTCTTTTGCCCTTATATCACCTTTATTTTTATCTGAGCTCTAAAATTAAATATATTAAATGCTCACCATCAGTTTTTTTGGTGAAATTTTCCTAATCATCCCTTGGTTGGATGAATCCCATCCACTATTCAATTTCTTAAGAATGGCTTGTGGGTTTAGAACTCTCTGAGTTTAAAAAAAATTAAACTTTTAATAGCCTTGATGGCCAACTTGTCTGGATGTAAAATCCTTGTTTCAAATTTTATTTGAGTATATTTTTCTGTTTTTAATTTAAAGTATAATTTACATATAGTAAAATTCAGCCTTCTAAAACTGCAGACTAGAATTTATAGCTTTTCAAATTTTGAAAAATATATATTTTATATAACCACCACTACAATCAAGATATAGAATAGTTCCACAATACCAAAGTAAATGCTTCTTTGAAGTCATCCTCCTACATTCAGCCCTTGGAAACTAATATGTCTTCTGTCTTTATAGATTTGCCTTTGAAGAATGCCCTACAAATGGCTGACTTTTAAAAAAATATTGCTTCACAGTGGCTTAGCTTTGTTATTTTTGTTAACTGTTAAATTTTGTTAATTTTTAATTTGTTAAATAAGCCAGTCTAATTCTCTTGCTCTTATAAATTATTTCTTACTTTTGCCTAGAATCCCTGAGGATTTTTTCTTTATACTTAAAATCTAATGTCTCAGGTATATCTTAAAGTTAATTGTTCCAGGTCAAATTTCTGGTATTAAGTTGGCCCTATCAATATGTAGATTCAGAAACTTTTATTTCTGGAGAATTTTCCTGGATTATAGTATTAAATATTAATTCTGTTCAATAATTTCTTTCCTTTCAAAGATTCTCATTATACAGTCATGTGTTGCTTAACGATGGGGATATGTTCTGAGAAATGCATAGTTAGGCGATTTTGTCATTGTATAAACATCAGATGGGACTTACAGAACCTAGATGGTATAGCCTACTATGCACCTAAGCTGTATGACACAGCCTATTGCTCCTAGGCTGCAAGCCTATACTGCGTGTTACTATACTGAATACTGTAGGCAACTGTAACACAATGGTAAGTATTTCTGTATCTAAACATAGAAAAGGTACAGTAAAAATATGGTATAAAAGACAAAAATGGCACACCTGTATAGGGCATTTACCGTGAATGGAGCTTGCAGGACTGGAAGTTGCTCTGGCTGAGTGAGTGGTGAGTGAATGCGAAGGCCCAGGACATTACTGTACACTGCTGTAGGTTTTATAAACACTGTCCACTTAGGCTGTGCTAATTTATTTAATAATTAATAAATAATAATTTATTAAACAATATTTTTATTTCTTCAATAATAAATTAACTTTCGCTTACTATAACTTTTTTACTTTATTACTTTGAAAAATTTTTAACTTTTTGACTCTTTTGCAATAACATTTAGCTTAAAACATAAACATATTGTACAGCTGTACAAAAATATTCTCTTTATATCCTTATTCTATAAGTTCTTTCCTATTTCTCAAATTTTAAATTTTTTTTTACTTTTTAAACTTTTTTTAAAAACGAAGACAAAAACACACACATTAGCCTAGGCCTACACAGGGTCAGCATCACCAGTATCACTGTCTTCCACCTCCACATCTTGTCCCACTGGAAGGTCTGCGGGGGCAATAACATGCATGGAGCTGACATCTCCTGTGATAACAATGCCTTCTTCTGGAATACCTCCTGAAGGACCTGCCTGAGGCTCTTCTTGAGGAGGTGTCACTCTTTTCAGAAGTAAGTCTATGGTGATTTGCTTGGTTTGTTTGTCTTTCTCATCATAGATTTGCTTGTAAGCAGATAAGGCACAACGAACACTTCTCTCTATTAATGAAAACCTTTCAGTGTTGGGGACCATGTTTGCAAGCCTTTTAAGGAGCTTTTTGAGGTCTGAAAAAGCTTCTGCTAAACCCTTCACTGTGAATTTTCCTGCAGATTCTTTTTCTTCTCCTGAGGTTTCCCTTTTTCTAGCCTCTTCTTCAGCTATGTGTTCCTATTCTGGTTCCAACAACGCAATGGTCATTTCCTCAGGAACCACCTCTAGGAGTTCCTCAATGTCTTCCTCACCCACACCCAGGGGAAAGTTGTCTGCGATCTCAACCACAGCCTTGTTGATTTTTGCAACTTTCTCATCCTTGGAAAATCCTCTGAAGTCATGGACAAACCTCTTGGGTGTCTTCTTCCAGATGCCTCTCATATGCTCCCTGGTGACATCACCCCAAGCCCAAGCATGGTTTTTGTTGTTGTCATAGATGTAATCTGTCCAGAATTCCATTGATGTCTTCTCAGTGTCATCCTCAGTTGCAGCAACAGCCTGGGCAAAGGTCCTCCTCAGGTAGTAGGCCTTGAATGATTATATAACTCCTTGATACATTGCATCACAGAGGGGGTGTTTGGAGGGAGTAATACCACTTTGATATTGGGTTGAAGATCACCAATAAAAGGAGGATATCTGGGAGCTTTACCAACAATAAGCAAAATCTTGAAAGGTATGTTACTCTCCACATAGTACTTCTCCATTTTGCTGGCATAGCAATTCAGGAGGGCATCCGGCAAGAGGATTGGGGTCATACAGGACTTCTTATTGCTCCTGTAGTATACTAACAGTGTGTGCTTATCGATACGCTTGAAGGTCCTGAGGTTCTCGCTGTGCCAGATCACAAAGGGCTTCAATTTGTAGCCTGCAACATTGCCCCCAAGCAAGACTGTTACCCTGTTCTTAAAAACCTTGAAATTTGGCGTTGATTTGGCTTCCTTATGGATGAAAGTCCTTTCAGGCAGCCATTTACAGAATAGAGAAGTTTCATTCATATTGAAGTTTTGCTCTGGCACGCAATTTTCCTCCAATCAGTTTATCTAGAGTTTCCAAAAATTCTTCAGCTGCCTTCACATCAGCACTCACAGACTCACCACTCATTTTCACAATATGTAATGAATAATGATTCCTGAATCATTTAAACCACTCGCGCTAGCAGTAAATTTCAGCATCGTAGTCATCTTCAACCTTTTCTTTCAACATCATAAACAAACATTTTGCTTTAACTGTGATCATCATGTTGCTGAGAGGGACATGCTTCTGTGCCTGGTCTTCAATCCAGGTCATTAAAAGTTTCTCCATGTCTGATATAGACCCTTCTCAAATTTTTGTTAGTCTCATTGTCTTCAATGAAGCAGATCCTTTAATGGCTTCTGCTACTTTGTTCCTGTTCTTCAAGATCACAGCTATGGTGGAATGAGACATGTCTGACTGGCGAGCAATAACTATCATTGATTTTCCACCTTCATGGTCCTTAATCACTTTTAATTTCATTTCCTGATTAATCACTCGACATGGCCTTTTACTAGCAGTTTTGTATGCTTAGGGGCCATGATAAACAAAACAACGAGATTGAATCAAGCACAAGGGAAAATGATGTAATCAAGAGATGCAGTAGACACTAGACGTATGAGGCTGCTGCATATTGTTTTACAGTAAACTTTTTTTATAAGTAGGAAGAGTACACTCTAAAATAATGATAAAAATTGTAGCATAGTAAATACATAAACCAGTAACATAGTCATTTATTTCCATTATCAAGTATTATGTACTGTACATAATTGTATGTGCTATACTTGTATACAACAGGCAGCACAATGGGTTTGTTTACACCAGGATCACCACAAACATGTAAGTAATGCATTGTGCTTCAACTTTATGATGGCTATGACATCACCAGGTGACAGAAATTTTTGACCTTGATTATAATCTTATGAGACCACTGTTGTATGTGCAGTCTGTCCTTGACCGAAATGTTATGCGTTGCATGACTGTACCCACATTAGATCATTTTTGCTGGTGTTCCATCTCAAACATTTTCTTTCTGACCCCTTTTACTTCTTTCTTTATCTTGCCTTCTTTCTCTTTGTTTCCCTGTTTTTCTTCAATGCTCCTCATTAAGTTTTCATTTAAATCTGTTCTTTAGACACTTTTAATTTAATGTTCATTTCTGACATGGTTTTGCCTTTTTCTTCTATTTTATTGTCCTGGGTTCAGTCAACTTTTGCTTTATTTTGACCAATTTTTTTGTCCATTTCTTTTCTTAGTTTTTATATTTCTACTTCATGGTATTTTTTTCATACCTTCAAATACTTGTTTGGGGAAATTTAATTTTGTTTGAAGTGTTGTGTTATAGTTTTCTTTTTCTTGATCATTCTTTATTAGTGGGAATTTTCATTAAATGCCTTTTTTTTTTTTTTTTGGTGAGGAAGACTTACCTCACCAAACTAACATCTGTTGCCAGTCTTCCTCTTTTTTTTTTTCACTTGAAGAAGATTAGCACTGAGCTAACATTCATGCCAATCTTCCTCTACTTTGTACATGGGATGCTTCCACAGTATGGCTGACAAGAGGAGTAGGTCCATGCCCAGGATCCGAACCCATGGACCTGGGCTGCCAAAGCAGAGTGTGTGGAACTTTGACCACTTGGCCATGGGGCCGGCCCCATCAAATGCCTTTTTTGATTCTCATGTTCTTCTTTCTTCTTACAGTAACTTGGTATAGATAAGATTGGTTGCATTTTTGAATTTATACGAACATGGCTGGAAGTTTGTGGATGGTTTCCCAGATTTCAATCTCAAGACTATCTTCTTCTCTTCATGGAAAAAAATATAGTTTCTTTACTGGAGGGCTTTTGGGCTATGGTGAGGGGCAGTAGGGGGGAGGGTTGATGGGTCTTTACATGTTAACATTTTTTTTTATAAAATGGTAAATTTTCCCCTTTTGCTTCTTTTTCCCTTTGTTGTGCATTTTTTCCAAAAGTCACCTCTACCTTCCTTTTCCTACCCTTTTCTACCTCCAAAGAGTTCCTTTTCCAAGACTGCTTTCTTGTGTCCTATGCACCCTTCTAAGTCACTTCCCCAAAGCCTGAGCTTCCAGGGAAAGTTTTCAGAATTTTTAGACTTGGGGTAGACTCTCTTTTCTGTGATGATTTTAGATCAATCTTAGGCTTTCTGCCAGCTTTCCTCTTCTCCCGTTCACGCAGTTTTTCCTGGACTGTCCTTCTTCTACACAAGAGCATGTGATGGGGGCCTGATAGGTAGCCCACTCCGATATCCTGTTTATTTTTCTATTTACAGATAATTTGGAGTTTAGATATTCTCCAAATTTGGTGGTGGTATAGCGCAGTTTTATTTGTTCTTGTTGTTCTGTATTGTTGAGGGAGGATGGACGTGTTAGGAAATTTGGTTTTAGGCTGATGCAATTATTTGACCATCCATATATTTTTTAAGAGAGAAACTGGCAAAATGAAACATACCAGAAGACAAAGTACACCTTCTAAAGTACATTCATTCCAGTAAGCTTTTCTTGCATAATGATGGAGCTGGACAGCGGGAAAGTGCTCACTGAGCAGGTAAAATACTTATGCTTTGAGGTTAATGCATCATTGAATCTCAGTAAACATAAGAAAAGCATTTTTCTGAATTTTATAAAATGCCTATTAAGATAATCTATTACCACTGTGTGTTTAGACCAAGATAAATGATTTTCAAATTCCATGAGAGATTATTTTCTAGATGCGGTGATCTTCTGTTAGGATTTGAGAACTAGATACATTTTCAGTATTATTCCTTCTGGCCTAATTCCATTTTACACCCCAGGTAATGGAGTGTCTATTCCACTCCTTTGTGAGATGAGCATATCAGCAATTTAATTCAAACTGGGTTCTCCAACTCCCTAGTAAAGATACTTTGTATAAGTGATTTTGATTGTTAATTATAAATATTAGCTAGAAACAAAACTTAGGTTAAAATGAATAGGACAAAGACATGGCAGAAAAATAAAAAGAAAAACAAAAAACCTCTCGAAAATCAACATATGAAAACTTTCAATGCTTGAATTTTTATTGTGATAACGTGACCTTTCACTTGTATAGTTAGTCATTAATTTGTTATCGCCCGTCTCCTCCTAGAACCATGAATTGTAGACTCCACGAAGAGGAACAGCTGTTCTTGAGTGCTTATTATGCACCAGGCACTTAGTTTGCCAATATTTAAAAAAATAACTGAAAGTATATTTACTAAAGATGATAAGCCACTTTTTCCTTCTTTGTATAAGAGATGGTACTAGGTATGTGTACTGCCCAGAATATAGGAGCGGGAGCATATTTCTGTCACTGTCCCATTCTGTACATTGTAAGACAACTGTCATTGTTTACAAATGACACTGAGCCATAATGTATCTATGTAAGATCTTAATATATTATAAAGTGTCTGTTTTGCTTTTTAAGCCTCTGCTACCGATGTATTTAGTAAATATGATACATGCATACAATTTCTTCTGTCACACAATTTGCTTTTTTCATTTCCAAAACGATACAAGTAAAATAATTAACTTTGTGAGTGTTTACTCTGATACCTGACACAAATTTATGACATAATCTGAGATTGAAAAATTAATAAAATTGTACTTACCATAAAGGATTGCAAGCAGAGACAGTGGCATGACAAGTAGTCCCACCAGCATATCAGCAATGGCTAGGGACATTAAGAAGTAATTGGTGGCATTGTGCAGTTTCTTTTCCAAGCTTACTGCCATGATAACGAGAATGTTGCCACCTATTGTCAGGATGATTATTATGACGATTGAAAGTGCTGGCCAGTTTTGTACCCCGTCTGGGAATTTGAAGCGTCCACCATCGGAGGTATTGAAAATGTCAGTTACTATAGCTGCAACTGGGCTCACAGAAATATCGCATTGCCAAACCAATAGGCCAATTAGGTGCACACTGAAAATTAAGAAAAAAATAATCAGGTACATATCATATTGATTATACCTAACAAATTACTCATACAAAACAGTTGCTTTTCTCTTAACAATCATTGTCATCATCGCCATCACTTCTATCCTCTTAATTAAACCTCTGTACTTCTTTCTATCCGAGGAATACTAACTTTGACTGAGTGCTTATGATGAGTCAGGCACTTAGCTTACTGAAATATATATATGTATAATCTCATTTGATCTCATATAACAACCTCATGAGGTTAGTACTGGTTTATATCTATTACGTAAATGAAGAGACTGAGGTTCAGAGAGGTTAAGTAACTTTCTCAAGGCAATACAGACAGTTAGTGGCTGGGGTAGGGTCCACACTCAGGTGCCACTGATTTCAAAGCCTGTGTTTCAAACTTTTACTCTATACAATAATCTGAAACCACAGTATTGTTTGAATTGCTGTAATGGTCTATTCTTTATATTTTTAAAACATTAATTTCTTCTAGATATCCTCTGAGACAACCTACAACAGAATGAGAAGAGATTTTCTTTTAAATGTGCAGTACCTTGACAAGAAAATTGAAGTTGCCTTCTTTTAATCCAAAGCTAAGAAGGAATAAATTGCCATCGGACAAACTTCAAGCAAGATTTTGGATGAGGCACAGTGGGTTTTGGCAACAGTACATATTCATTCTTTTTAGAACTCGTCTTACCTTCTCAGAGCTGCAGAATGACTTTATGCTGGTACATAGTTTTTATCTGTGCTATAAATTTCCCTTCTACCTGACACTCTCCCCATTTCTGTCCTATGTTTTCTGGGCCTTGTTCTAGGCTAGAAAGTGATTTGTGGTGATTGATTAATTCATATGGGTTTGCTGCTTTCGTATGCTGGAAACGAAATCTAAGTCATTTAAAGCATACATTTCTCATGATGGTATTTTGGTAGATTTTACTAGTAGGAATTTCAGGCCAAGTGGCAGGCTAATGCAAGAGAACTGGACATGGTTATGTTTTGCAAGTTTCAAATTAATTTCCCCTGATGGTGATATGAGATTTAATCAGGTTACGTACATTGTGTCCTCTCCAAGTGTAAGCTCCTAAAGTGTCTAATAAAACTAACATTTTCCTTAATAAAATAGACAAGACAGACAAGTATATTCAATATTTCCTACTTAAAAGCAAGAATTATTATCTGTAAAAGACTGTCTTATGTGTACTCTATGTTCAGTAATATTTAACGAGTATTAAGCATCAACTATACTATATGTAGTGGTTGTAAAATCTGACATTATTTATAGAGGAAAAAATTTCCTCTACTGGTACAATATGTGCTAAACCATTTTCAATGCTAGCCAGTTGAAGTCAGATTCTTTCAGGAATTGGGGAGATGGAACACATGACAATACAACAACCAGAGTTTATGAGTTTTCCATGCAAATGCCTTTGTTTCATTATCTCACTCACTTGTTCTTTGAACTAAAAATATTATCTCCATACAGGGAAAATATATGCGTGATTGGATTGACTCATCACTTACTATCAATCATCAGAGAAACTTGCAGTAGTAAAGCTAGATGATTATGATTATCATAATCATATCATATCTATAATATTTTATACGCACACACATGCACACACACCATCCTTTCTGAACTGAGTGAAACAGCCTGAAAAATTATTGGCATTATTTAAACTTAAGTAAAAATATTGTAATAATTTTTAGCATATTTAATAATTATTTCTCTTAATATCTTGTTAATATACTTCTATGTATTTTTTTTTTTTTAGGAAGATTAGCCCTGAGCTCACATCTGCTGCCAGTCCTCCTCTTTTTGCTGAGGAAGACTGGCCCTGAGCTAACATCCACGTCCATCTTCCTCTATTTTATATGTGGGATGCCTGCCACAGCATGGCTTCATAAGCAGTACATAGGTCCATGCCCAGGATTGGAACTTGCGAATCCTGGACTGCTGAAGTGGAGCACACGAACTTAACCGCTGCGCCACTGGGCCGGCCCCTCTATGTATTTTAAGATAATGAAGAAATCATAAAAATATTTTGACTTTCTCATTCTACAAGGAATAGAAAACTAATAGTTCAGACATTTAGCTTAAAATTACTTCTCATTAGTCAAAGTTACTTGATGTCCTAAGCAACATGGAGGGGAGAGGCATACATAGTAATTTTTATCAAATAATGAGAAGCAATTGGTAAATTCCTTCAAATGCTGGCCGTGTTATTTTCTTGGAACATAAATAAATAAGCTAGGGGCTGGCCTGGTGGCATAGTGATTAAGTTTGTGTGCTCTGCTTCAGTGGCCCAGGGTTCATGGGTTTGGATCCCAGGTGTGGACCTGCACACTGCTCATTGAGCCATGCTTTGCTGGCATCCCATGTACAAAATAGACGAAGATGGGCACTGATGTTAGCTCAGGGCCAATCTTCCTCACTAAAAAAAAAAAAGTGAAAACACTATATGATTCAAAAACTCTATATCATAATTAGTCTGTGATTAACGTGAGAAGAAATTGTTGAAAGAAAGAGCCAAATAAATAGAAGCAAGTTATTTACTCTCAGCTTTGGTTATTCTGTCACTGTATTTGTTGCATTTGGCATGTGGCCAATGTCCTAGCTACGTGATCTTAATGATTTTTTTTTGACCAGTCACTTAACCTCTTAAAACATCAATTTCCTCATCTGTTCAACAAGGATGATCTCTGTCACATGATTGTTGTGAAAACTAAATGATATATGTAAAATCCTGAGAATAGTACTTTGTCATAATAGGCCCTCAATAAATGTTGGAGCTTACCCTCTTTCTGCCTTCAAAGTTAAACAAAAGTATTTTAGGATGTCTACCCCTCAACTCATGTATTTCAAAATTTTTCAAGAATTTAAGTCCTGATTTTATTTTCGGAAGATACCTATTTATGCAGAACTGTGCTCCGATAGTAATTTTAAATTTGAGGTCTTTTCTGATCTAGCTGATGAACACCTTGTCTTTCTGGCATTAAAAAAAAATTATGGTTTAAATTAGCTGACGATCATCTCAAGTAGTCTCACAGGACTTTACGTTCACAATAAAATACTGCATCTTCAACTGTCAGTAAGAGAACCGCAAATATATTTAGCCTTAAGCCTAGAAAATAAAGTCCTAGCAAAATATGCAGTCCAACTTCAAATTTTCTAAGTAAATTATGAAAACATCTAAACCCTTTCATATTTCTCAAAGAATGATAGAGAACTGCAGGGTAAAATTGTATATAAGGAAAGAATAGATGAAAAACTGTGTCCAATTATAAATTTTATAATTTGAGTATCTTAGAACTTTGAGGTAGAAAACTACTTCAAGTGGTCATCTTGCCTACCTCAACTGGTCAGATACATTTTTATTTTTTATTAAAGAGTCTGTGAGACAAATACCTAATTACTGAGGAAGTTTGTAGAATCTAAATATATCTATTGTGAATTATAAATAAACTAATGATGCTGGGGAAGATCGTGAAAGAGTATTTACTTCAGTTTCCTGGTTTCAATTCAACTAAAATTAATAAATTCTTATTGAGTACTACTTATGGGCAAAGTATTATGATTTTTATTGCAGTTTAATCCTGTTTTCTATAGTTTTGTAATCAAGAATTGGCTATATTATAATTTAACCTAATTTCTAATATTTGTTTGCTCAGTGAATTATGTACAGTCCTTTTACAAAAGTAAAACAATTTAGGTCTTGTTCCTAAAGCTTCTGTTAATTGTTATTAAGCCCACAGAAATCTCATAAAATATGTACACAAAATCACAATTTCTCTCTGAACAATGCAAATAATTTATTCACTGTTACTAAATTTTTAATGAAAATATAATTTTACACTCTTGGTAGATAAAAAACGATAATTTCATTTAAAAGTCTGAGTACATTTTAAATCTACTGGGATTTTGCATGGCATATGACAATGGACATTATTAGAAAAGATGAATGGTCCCTTGTTTCTATTAACAGAGTGTAAAAACTTCTGTATGACTTCCTTAGTTTCATAGCAGAATAATTTGGTGCCTGTTAAGGTAGCCCTACAATTTGGTACATAGACCCATGGCTATAGGCTGAATTGGCACAGGCGCATGGAGTAAGAACATTTGTCCTTTCGTTTTCCTGTTCCTTACTCTTTTTTTCCCTTTTTTATCATTGTCCTTCACCCTTTCCTTTTCCTGTCTGCTCTAGTTCTTTTGGAATAATGCATCTTTGAAACTTTCATTACTACAGTGTACAGTGACATCCAAGATGGGCTACAGTGGCGCCTATTGCAGAGGATCCAATGTTGATGCACTTTATATCTACGTTACTCTGTAAACTTCTTCCTGGGTGAGTCCTGTTACAGGAATCATAGAGGAGTGAGGCAATTCAAGGCTTCTCAACTGTACTGATCAGAGTTTACAGAGCCCTGGATCTTTGTTTCCATGCCCCCCCATTCCTCGAAAAGTGGGTTTGGAAGAAACAAACCCCAAATTTTATTAAGTTAAAAAGAAGATGTACCTGGGTTAGATCACATTTAGAGTTGCTCAGTACTTGAATCCAGTTCTTTACTTATCCCCTTTATATTACATTCTGTGGACTTTAACTACTGAGTCATTGTATCAAGACTCACGAACATGACATAGTTTTCCTCTGTCCAACTACATCCCTTAACCCCCAGGCCCTGACTTCTGACGCATTCTTTTGCAACATCAAATAAATTTCATAAAACCAGAGGCTTATAAAGATATTTTATTCCCTTGGCTGTTTAGTTCATGCAGGAAAGAAAAGGAAAGGACCTTTCTCATTTTCACATTTTAACTGTGAAGAAAGCAACCACAAGCAATGGAATTATTTTTGAATTGAGGGTATTGTTACCATATTACTTGTTTGAATACATGAACTTTTGTGTTTAATTGACAAATTATTCAGATTTTTTTCCATTTATTTTTTTTTGATTAGGAAACACCCACAATATTAGTCTATTGGGATGCAAGTCATTTGCACAGATTGAAGCAAATATAGCTGAATGATCATATAATAGCCTTTTAACATTTTTGAGCAAGCTACCATAAAAAAATTATCTTTTCAAAAATAGTAAGTAATAAGATCCTTACAGGAACGAATGCACCGCTTTCCTCAGGTTCACCATGATTGCTTCAGTCTTAAGCAACCAAAGTTTAAAATTGAGAAGAGGAAACTAACAGATTGGATTCATAATGCCATCCTTTCTGGGGAAAGAAAAAAAAGAGAAAGAAAATTAGTCAAAAGTCCAAATAACTTGCATAACAACAAATTAAATAAACAAATATACTTATTAAGTGATAAGAATCAATACTAAATTTAGCAAACAGGTAAGCATGTTATATCATATAAATGAAATTTATACAACCATCATAGTTTTGCTAAAATTTCTTGTATGCATTTTATTTATATAGGGCTTCTACTAAATCTCCCTCTATTAGAGTACATGTAGCTTCAGTTCAGTGTTTTGAGGAAGCAAGTAAGAATATACATTTCTTAATTTGCTAACCATTGGGGGAAAGTTTGTGATCTAATAATTAAGTAGCGTGTGTAAAGTAAAAAATGTTTCATCTTATAGCAATATGGAAAACTAAAACAAGTTTTCAGCATTTTTACAAAGTGAACATATTTTGTATAACATTTCCAGTTTTTTTCTTCAAAGTGAAGCAATTTGCATTTACATAGACTTTTGCATTAACCAACAATATTCTCCAGAGGGCAGCAACAGATTTATACCAAAATAAATGAGTTGGTCAAGTTTACTATATTAAATATAGCAACCACTCTAGGAACCAACTAGTTAGTATCCAATAGATAGTATGTTACAGTTACAGCAAGTGGAATAATGCTGAAAATTGCAAACAAAAGGCCAGTTGCACTAGATAATTGAAACAAAAGTCCTTAGTTTATTTTATTGATTGAGAGGTGACAATGCATCTTCAGAGGTACTAGGAAGGAAGCATGAAAACTCTCTAAGAAACTTTTCAAAGAATTTCAGAATGAATATCTTCAATTTTTGTGGGCTATTTTTCAAGGAGTTATTTGTTGCATTGCAAAACATCACCAAATATTTACACAGCCGATTATTCATCACTTAGCACTCACTATGTTCAGAATGCTAAAATACTGGCCAAGAGTAGAAAGAATGCAAATTTGCTGAGAATCTCTGCTGTGCTCCTTGTGGAAACATCTTTACAGAGCAGAACAGGTCACTATGAATCTTTACATTGACATTGAAGAAATATTCAGTGTGAATTCTAGTGATTAATATACAGACCCTCTGGTTTTTCTGCCTAGAGGTTCTAACTGGTAATAGAATGGGTAAACCTCTGTTCTCCATCTTGCCTTTTCTTTATCTTTTATTCTAGGATTTGGATTATACTCTTTTCCCACATCAAACATCTAACATCTAATTGTATTACTTTCTGGGGTCACAAGCTATTACAAGGGCCAAGATTGTCACGTTGTTAAGTGTGCATGCAATGAGTGGTCAATGAGAAAAATTTAGTTGAGTTGAGTGTGTGTGTTTGTGTGTGTGTGAGAGAGGAATAACATTGAAAGAGCATCCATTTTGTCCAATTTGTAAATATTTTTAAGGAATATAATAAAAATCTGTCGACAACCCTTTTTAGTGTTTTCTAGGTTCTTTTAGAAATCTGGAAATAAAATTTTACTAGAACAAATTGCCCCTTCCCAGGTTTCACATCTCATTTAATAGAACTATTATTCTAGACTCAAGCTACAAATTTAATTTATTCTCTTTTTTTATCCCTCAACTCTCACTTGTGATTTCTATCAGTGCCATCTGCACAAAAATCTATCTGAAAATCATCCCCTTAACTACAGTGATACGTAAAATATGGCCTCCAGTATCTAGAAACTCAAAATAGTCTGTGAGAGAGAGAGAGTGACATTAGCCAGACCGTTTCTATTCCATAAAATACTGCCAGACAACACATAAGTCCCTTTTTCTGGGAGGTCTGCAAATAAGTGAGAGAAAAAATGGTAAAGGGAGACAAAAAAGTTTTATTTTTCTTCTTAGCCCTCAATAAATATCAAAATTCTTCTTTTTTCCCAATAATGAAATATAAAAATTGTTTTCAATTTTTATTTTTCAAGTATCCAAAGATTAAAATAATTCAAAAGTTTCATAGTAAAATATTCTTCATTTCTATAGATTATAACAAATCAATTGAAATTGTGTTTGCCATAGCTTGATATGATAATCATCTCATTAAACATTATATTATCCATATTCTGAGTCATGGTAAAATCTCATTATTGTTACTCAGAATATTATTATATTCCTTTAAAAATTAATCAACTGCATCATCCTTTTTACCTGTAATTTTCCTGGGAAATATAAACAGAAAAATTGAATAACAAATATTTACTTTTTTAAGTTCCAATTTCATTGATTGAGAAGAGCATGTAGTAATCACAAAAGTATATTATGTGTATATATCTCCAATTTATTAACTAAAATACCTTGAAGGCAAAATAATATCTTTCTGTGCTGTTAATATTTACATCCTTTGAAAGTTGACTATACCTGACAGAAAATACCCCTGGATTGGTGGTAAATTTAGAGATATTATATGATAGACAAGAATATATTATGTAAGTTATGTAAGTAAGTAATGCCACATTACATATTTCCCCAAAGGGCCAGGTCACTATGATGGTATTTCGCAATGAGGAACGTTCTGTGAGTAATTCTACAAAAAGAGGAGGGGATGCAAACCCTCTTAAATCCTTGGATAAGATAAATTAGTTAGAGAAACAAAAAAATAAAACAAATCTAATTAAATGCTCTGATCTGCATACTTCTCAAACTCCACCAATTTTTCATAATGGAATTCTCATGCTTGTGTGAACACAAAAAGAATACCTTTAAATTTAAGTATTCAAATTTGGGAAGATTTGTGTTTTATAAAATAAAGAAAAAAGTCACTTGTGGGATAGCTGACAGAATGATTAATTTTTTATAAGAATTTATTAATTCTCATAGAAACTATGTTTGATCATGTAACAAGGTAATAATGTTATAAAAATATATACATGTTTATATGTGTGTGTATATACGTGTGTGTGTGTACAGAAAAAGATTGATTAACTTGAAATCAATTAGCTGTCTCAAGCATGAAGAGAAAATCACAGATTAAATCACAGAAGTAAGTTCCAGATGAGTAAATACACATTCAGACCAATCTCATTTCTTTCTGTAGCATAAATCACAAACCTTTTCATGCTCTTTCTAAAGCTCTGTAAGATCTTCAGGCATCAATAACAGTAACTACATTTGCTAAGGCAAAAAGGGGGACAAATATTAGTTTTCATATAGTTCTCTATAGTATAATTTTATACAAAAACTGCAGAATAACCTCAATTAATATGGAATTTTAATTAAGCAAAAGCCATACCCTCAGCATTATGTTTAATTGATGCCTATGAAATCTATGCTCATATATCAACAAATGTCAGGTGTCATATAGCATATATCACAAAAACATAGTGTGAGCACTTGAGAACAATTGAACCAAAATAAGATCTCCACTGTATATTCAGAAATAAATTTCATAATATCAGAATCAGTATCACTCACAGAAATACTTAAAAGCCATTATCAATAATCATCATGGAAGTGAAAATAATGACAAAAAGTAAAAACTCTGTGGGGAAGAAAGGCTGGCACAAATTAAAAAGAGCAAAGGCTACTTTTGTCTCTTCCAACATGACCTCAGGCTAGACTTGGGAATTTGTCAATTTCATAGCTAATTCCTATTTAGGTCTAAACTTAAGATTGACTGTGATGGGACCTAAGATTTCTTCAGATCACAGCTCCTATTTTGACTTATTCTTAGCAGCTTTTTAAGGGTTTTGCATGGGTATGAGTTTAAGTCATGCTACACCTCCTGCATTCATTGTAAAAGAATGTGATGGCTCATTCACTTGGTAGACCAGTGTTGTGCTCTCTCTAAGGGATATCTAGTTTTCCATGCTAATTTGCCATCCAGATGGTGGGATATATGTGGCCTTTATTTTTTGCTTGTGGAATACTGTATATTAAATTCATTTGTGAAAACTACAAAGGTGAGACGGGAAAATCAGTTTTGCATATCATTTCAGTTTTACACATACTAAATTTAGCTTATGAAAGAGCAACTACTTTGCTCTCTATTGGGAGGTAAAAGTAAAAACATGAATAATAACAACAAGGAAAACCCCCAAAATTTTGGAATCCAGTAAAGTCATAGTTGGGGATTAAGTTTAAGAATCAACTGTTAAGCCAGTAAAGAGTAGACATTAAATTAGAGAAAGGAAAAACAAGGAGAGAAGGCAGCAAATAAAATGGAGAGAATAGGCAAAAGGGAGAATGTCAAGGGAGAGTGTTTTGAGAAGGAACAGAGTTCATACTATGTGATTTGCTTAAAGAAGACTGCTAGTAAATTTAGCACCATTGCAATAAAGTAGTGTAGAAAGGATCTAGAATGCAGTTGGATGAAGGGGAAGAGAAGAGGAATGGCCAGATGAGAGAAGGTGATTGTTGAGGAAATGGAAAATGTTTAAAAAGTTTTGTCTGATGCAGCAGAAGCAGATGTGTACTAAATGTGTACTAAAGACCCTTTTGAGAGGAGGAATCATGTAAATATACTTCCCATGTAACTCCCATGGTCCTTAGCCAAGTGCTTGGTGCAAAGCAATGGGCTAATTGAAGGGAAGGGAAAGGGAGAGACTTGCAGAGATTTAAGGTGTGAAGTCAAAAGATCCTAAGAATAAAGGAAGAGCTGTGGCTTTGTCCAAATTGAGTTTGGAGTGGATAGAAGTCTACAACTTCGTTGAAAACCCTGGACATTTTCTTGGATCTTCTAAAGCTAACCATTTATAATTCATTTGTACCATTACCTTTTCCACTCTTTGACACTGAAGAGAGATTGGTCATGTTTCAATCACATTTTATGTCCTCTGTTTTTTATTATTTCTTTCCAATACCAGATCAAACATATTATTGATGAGACTAAAAAGAAAATGCCAGCATTTCTACTTGGTGTTTTAACAAATTTGGGGGGTATAGATTAACCCATAAAAAAACATAGTTTATATTAAATTTCTGGAAATACCATGAGCTCATCATGGTGATGCAGCAGATTACTTTCTCTCATACTGAAGAGACTAAATCTGACGCTGAATGTTTTTAAAAATTATTGAATATACAGTCAACTGAGATCATTCTTGTCTGAGTTTTTATAATACAGCCTTTAAGAATTGAATAATTAATAACAAACGTAGATGTGTAATTTTTGTCAGTTTTCACGGTTCAGAAATTATGGACTCATAATTCAAAAATCATCCCTCTGGGTACTCTAGCCACAGAGCTTTCGGCAGATGGCTAGATCAAAAGTGAATTAGTCATAAATGTTCAGAACAGTCCTGGGAAATTATGTTACTGTGGCACAGATTTACATTTTAGGGGGAAATCTTTTAATTCAAAAACTATCCTTAGGACTAATGAATGTTGTAGGAATTTTCCTTTCAACTTCAAATGTACTGTAGGGATTTTCTAATAAAACATACAACGATCATAGTAAAAATTCACTTTTGCCAACTATAATCAAATAATAACTATTTATGATTTTAATAAAAAGTTACTAAGTAGTCCAGTTATAATCAATGCAACGAGAGCCTGTTCTTCTACCAGTCAACAAAGGATCTTTAAGCATGTTAAGCTCATTTCAAACTTTATTGTATGAAGTTAAATAAATTCCAACTGTCTATCTTCAAGTATAAGGTCTTAATTTATTCTAAAATTATGAATTCACACAACTCCTACGGCTGGAAAATGATGAGTGATCAAATAATCTAGTCCTTTGCCTTCAGACAGGTCTATATTTAAACCACTTGAAGAAAGTTGATAATTGATGTTCTTTAGAACAACCTCTAGGAGAGGCAATTTTATAAAGCTCCAATGTTTGGCAATCTGCTCTGCCGGAAAGTGTTATTTTATATTAGGCAAAAAGCCTCAAGGTAAGAGACTTCAATGGGAATGATTAGCTCTGTAATAGTCAAGTATCTATACCATAGGATAATGCAATACTAGCGACTTGCTTACTGTATCTTTCTTTGGCTTGCCTGAGAGTGCAGTGCTTCAGACACAGAACTGGACACTTCCTCATAGTGCGTCATAGTGAAATCTAACGTATATAATCTGAATGTACAATTATGTATCTTGGGTGATTTTATAATTTTTTCTCCAAACTGAGACACTTTTGAAAGGGAAGGGCAGGGGGGCATTAACTGGATGAGACTCTGGGTGTCTCCTGGGCATTTCATGAGATCTGGTAATAAGGTGATTATTTTATTTGAATGCAGGTCTAGTGTCATTACTGTCATTTCTTTCCTCCAGCCCCTCAAGATAATGTTTAAACAAATTTAAACGTTTCTCTTGTTCTTGGAATTTAAATGAAACATGAAATATTTTCTCCTTATTTGTATTTAATAAAAGATTCTGCTGGTGTTTTACATATTTTATGAGAGTGATTATTGTTAAATTTAGTGAGCGTTAACAAGATAGTTACCTTGTAAAATCTACAGTATATAAGATCCTAAGTTTTTCACAGCTAGATTTATTCCATTTACCTAAAACAATACTTCAAAAACAACACCGCTTCCAAATTGATAGAGTTAAAATAGCTACCAAATCACTCCACAATAGTAGTACCAGACATTGAGAGAAGCTGGCTCAGTGGGCAGAGTCCCCGGCAATTTGAAGCTGCTTTCTCCATAGGTGGTAGTAGCACTATCCCCGAATTATCTCAGCATAAGTATCCACATAGCAGAGTAAACCGAAGGCTTTTAAACAGCGGAGCTCACTGGAGCAAACCATATGCTAAATCTCTGTTTTGGAGACCAACTGTGACTAATTTACAGGACTGAAAACTCTGTATAACAATACTTTAATGTATTTGAATATTTATTGCTTGTCTATTATGTGCTGGGCACTCTGCCAAATGCTGGGCATGTAGTAGCAAACAAGATAGAAGAGGCCTCTGCTCTCATGGAGCTCACATTCTAGCAGGAGATACAGACAATAAACATTTAAACAAATAAGTAGGATAATTTCAGATAGTAAGAATTGCTAGAAATAAACTAAAATGGCATAATGGATAAAGAGTGATTGGGGGACATACTTTAGATGGACCTAGGAATGTAGCCATAGCTTGAGGTTAAATACTTTAAAAATATTATAATATACTAATACTATTAGCCAGCATTTGCTGGTTATTCTCAATCACAATAAAAAATACAGTTTGTTTACACTGGGGAGTTAAGCATATAACAAGTGTCATTGATGGGAACACTTTAAAATTTTCTGTTAGTTTGATTTTAATTTTGCAAACCAGGGGGAAAAATCTGTTCATCTTTTGCTAAAATACTTAACGTTCGATTTAACTGCAAAGTAAAATGTGTTCCCACTGACATTTACATTGGTGCCTCCTCCCCCATAAGCAACTCCCACTTCCTATCTCATTAGGTTAAGAGATCACAAACTTTTGACTATATAGCAGGTCCTTCTGGCTGTGGAAGGTTCCAGTTGAGTCATGAAAAGCGAAAAGTTCAATCAGTTGCCCAGATGTATTTATTGCCAAATAACTGGGTACTTGGATACATCTGGACAGCCGAATGAACTCTTAACTCCTCATCTTTCCAATAGCTCTTCATTTCACAGCTTCACAATCACCTATATAAAAGGAAAAGAAAGAAAGAAACAAACAAATATCTACTTTGGAGTAGAAGGATCAAGTTTTTTCCTGGTTCTGCTGTCCCATCTACAAAAAAGTAAATCTTACCAGTTGTTTTATAACTTATTACTATAAAATGCATATAAATCACTAAAATGCAACAATACCTATAAATAACATATTAACAATGTTAAATTAAGATATATCACAGGGGGTTGGCCCTGTGGCTGAGTGGTTAAGTTCACGCACTCCACTTCAGCAGCCCAGGGTTCACTGGTTTGGATCCTGGGTGCAGACATATGCACTGCTCATCAGGCCATGCTATGGTGGCATCCCACATAGAAGAACTAGATTGACCTACAACCAGGACATACAGCTATACAGTGGGGCTTTAGGGAGAAAAAAAAAGAGGAAGATTGGCAACAGATATTAGCTCAGGGCCAATCTTCCTTACCAAAAAAAGCATAAAAAAAGATATACCACAAAAACAAAAAAAATAAGTCAAAATCAAAATTAATTGTATAATTAACAATTTAAATAATATATAATTTGTTCTAGTATCATTCAGTACCCAATATGTTAAATATATGTAGTATAGCATAAAGGACACTAGGTAGGGAAGTAGGAGACATGGGTTCTAGTCTTAACTCTATCACGTGGTTGATGTGTGACTTAGGATCAGTCACTGAACCAATTTCGGTCTTGGTTTTCTCATCCATTATATGAGGGGAATATGATAGAGGATCTCTATACCATCTGGCTCTGAAATGCTGTGATTAAGGTTTTATTCATAAATATTTGACATTATTCTATGGTATTTTACAAATAAGAGGCTTCTAAATAGCTAAGTTTGATTACAATTAGATTCTACTTCCTTATTGCCAAGTCAGTGTAAGATATGACAATCACCTGAGAAAGCCTCTTGATTTGAAAAGAGTGTGAAAGTGATTTTTAGCTTGAGTATCCTCATAATGCAGCCTGCATATCCCACAAATTAATGTGCATGTATTCTGTCTCATCTCTTCTTTCTACTTTCTTAAAGGAATCTTAAATACATATCTCATTCTCAAAGAATTGGGAGACTACACAGACTCACAAAAAATTTAAAACAAAGTCATTTAATGTGATTTTCTGATTTAAAAAGTTTTTCTGCCAAAATACTTTACAAAAAAGTTAAGTAAGAAGTAATGGCTAGTTTTGTTGCTATCTAAAGCCTGACTTCTGTTTTAGTAGTTTAATGCTCAACTAAAACCTGTTTATTGCTTTGTGTAGTTTTCTCCCTTTTTATTTCCTTAAGGAAAAAAACAGTACCTCAGTTTGACAACTTTGAAAATACTCCATTTCTTGCACCAGGTCTGTGAACTTTATATCAGATAGTGTCAATATTTAGAGAAACAGATCTGCCTATTTTATAACTCCTCTCAGTGAGATTAAAGCTATAATTCAGACCACAAATGATGTAATAAAGTTTTCATGGCTTTTTGTAACTAGATGCCTGAAGAATTCTGTTAATTATCCTCCTAGAGTACGTATTGTACAACTCAATTTACAAAATAAAATCTGTCAAGAAATTCAAACCAATATAAATCCTCAAATCCTTTTGCTCATGATTTCAAAGTGTGTGTGTGTGTGTGTGTGTGTATTTACGTTAGAGGTGGTTAATGAAAAGAAAAGTGCAATGAATATACAAATTTTATTGTTATGACCCTTTAAGGCACCATGATTTCATAAGTGAAATTTCATGAGTGGTTGAATATTTTCATTCATATTTTTGAAGCAGGCAAATTAACTTATCTAATATTAAAAACCTATGAAATATTGATCACTGCAAATTTGGAAAAAATAAGCCATTTCTGAAATAACAGCAACACGTGTTGTTACATCTCACTGAAAGATTATTCTATATATAGGCAGTCATGATTGTTTTACCCACTCATGTGCAGTGGAGACATAGTTTTCTATCACATATATTTATACTATAATATAAACAAACTGTAGCAATTTTGCTAAAATATCAACATGCTATTCTACAGTTTCTTCCAAAGTTGAAGTAAATTTGAAAAGAAAAGAACAAAAAGATATTTCTGAGACAATTGAGAGAACTTGAATATGGACTAGAATATTTGATGGTATCAAAGACTTACTCTTAAAATTGTTAGGTGTGCATGAGAGCATCAATGACACTGTTGGCAGAGGACGTGGAGGGTAGAAATTGCTGGCTCTCAAATATAACCAGAGGCAGCTCAGAATCAAAATAAACAAAGCCTCACAAATAAGAAAGATGTTGACTACCATAAGTGTAGTCATGGAAGACTGCAATCAAACTGATAGAGAATTCAAAACAGATATTATGAAGAAACTCAATAAGCTATAAAGAAAACTCAGACAGACAGTTCAATTAACTCAGGAAGAAAATTAATGAACACAAGGAGTACTTTATCAAAGAAGTTGAAACTCTACAAAATAACTGGACAGAAATTCTGGAGCTGAGGAACTCAATAAAGGAGATGAAGAAGGTATTAAAAAGTATGGGAAATAGAGCAGACCTTATTGGAGAGAAAATTAGCAAGCTCAAAGTTAGAAACCTAGAAATGATTCAGGTAGTAGAGGGAAGAGAATTAAGATTTTTAAAAGACGAAGAAACTCGACAAGAATTATCTGACTCCATTAAAAAAGACAACATAAGAATAATGACTATCCAGAAGGAGAAGAGAGGAAGAAGGGATCAGAGAGCTTATGTAAAGAAATAATAGTTGAGAACTTCCCAAACCTGAAGTAGGAACTGAATATACAAGTCCACGAAGCTTATAGAATACCTAATTATCTCAACACAAAAAGACTTTCTCCAATACACATTATATAAAACTGTTAAAAGTCAATGATAAAGAAAGAATTTTAAAGGAAGCCTGGGGAAAAAAAAAAGAAACCTAAAAAGGAACTCACATTAGGCTATCAGCAGATTTCTCAGCAGAATCTCTACAGGCCAGGAGAAAGTGGAATGACATATTCAAAACGCAGAAAGATAAAAACTCCCAGCCAAGAATACTCTATCCAAAAGGTCATCCTTCAGATATGAAGGAGAAATAAAGGCTTTCCAGACCAAAAGAAACTGAAGGAGTCAACTACCAGTAGACTTGTCTTACAAAAAATGTTGAAATGAGCTCTTCTACCAGAAACAAAAGGCAAAAGTACACAAAACTTTGAATAGGTGATAAACAGACAGAACAAGAAAATTGCAAAACTATTATAGAATAGGGTGTTAAACACTTAATTATATCATAAAGGCTAAAGGGGGAAAAAGCATTAAAAATAACTAAAGCTACTTTCATATGATAATAAATCACAATATAAAAGGAAACAATTTGTGACAACAAAAACATAAAAAGGGAGGAGGAAGAGAACGGAAGTTGTATTGGCAAATGAAGATAAGACACTATCAGCAGAAAAACTAGTATTTTATCTATGAGACATTTTATACAAGTATCATGGTAACCACAAAACAAAAATCTAGAGCAAAAAGATGAAACATTAGAAAAAGAGGGAATTGAGAAAAACAGTATAGAAAGCCACCAAACTATAATGGCAGATAGAAACATAAGCAAAAAAAAAAAAAAAAATGAAGATACAGAACAACCAGAAAACAAAAGACAATATGTCAGTATTAAGTCCTCCTATATCAATAATCACTCTAAATGTAAATGGATTTAACTCACCAATCAAAAGGCACAGAGTGCCTGGATGGTTTTAAAAACAAGACCCAAGTGTATGCTGGCTATAGGAGACTCAACTCAGCTCTTAAGAAAAACATAGGCTCAAAATGAAGGGGTGGAAGATGATACTCCAAGCAAATGGTAGTCAAAAGTAAGTGGGTGTAGCCATACTTATTTCAAACAAAATAGACTTCAAGCCAAAAAACATAATAAGAGACAGAGATGGACATTATATAATGATAAAGGGAACAATCCATTAAGAAGACATAACATATATTGTATATATGCACCCAACATAGGAATACCAAAATACATGAAGCAAATATTAACAGACCTAAAGGGAGTAACTGACAGCAACACACCAATAGTGGGGGATTTTAATAATCCACTTACATCAATGGATAAATCATCAGACAGACAGTTAACCAGGAAACATAAGCCTTAAATGAAACATTAGACAAGATAGTCTTAAGAGATGTGGACAGAACATTCCATCTAAAAGTGGCAGAATACCACTTCTTCTCAAGTGCACATGGAACATTCTCCAGGACAGACCATATGTTGGGACATAAAATAAGTCTCAATGAATTTGAGAAGATTGAAGTCATATCAAGCATCTTTCCTGACCACAATGGTATGAAACTAGAAATCAACCACAAGAAGAAAGCTGGAAAAGTTAAAAATATGTGGAGACTAAACAGTGTGCTATGGAACAACTATTGGGTCAATGAAGAAATCAAAGGAGATGTCAAAAAATACATGGAGACCAATGAAAATAAAAATCCGACATACTAAAATCCATAGGATGTGACAAAAACAGTACTAAGAGGAACATTTATACCAATACAGACCTGTCTCAGGAAAGATGCAAAATCTCAAATAGATAATCAACCCTTACACCTACAGTAACTAGAAAAAGAAGAAATAAAGTCCAAAGTCAATAGAAGAAAGGAAATAAAAGAGCAGAAATAAGTGAAATAGAGACAAAAAAATGACAATAGAAAAGATCAATGAAACTAAGAGCTAGTTCTTTGGAAAAGGTAAATAAAACTGATAAACCTTTAGCTAGACTCACTAAGAAAAAAGAGAGAAGTCTCAAATAAATAAAATCAGAAACAAAAGAGGAAAAGTTAAAATGGCTGCCATAGAAATAAAAAGGATCATAAGAGACTACTACAAACAGCTATATGCCAACAAATTAGAAAATCTAGAAGAAATGGATAAATTCTTAGAATCATACAACTTTCCAAGGCTGAACCATGATAGAATAGAGGATCTGAATAGACCCGTCACAAGTTTAAAAGTTCAAAACAGTAATCAAAAGCATCCTAAAAAACAAAAGTTCAGGACCAAATGGCTTCACTGGTGAATTCCAGCAAACATTTAAAACAGATTTAACACGTATCCTTCTGAAACTCTTCCAAAAAATTGAAGAGGAGGAAACATTAACTCATTTTACAAGGCCAACATTACCCTAGTACCAAAAGAAGACAAGAACAACGCACAAAAAAGAAAATTACGGGCCAAAATCTCTGATGAACATAGATGCGAAAATGCTTAACAAAATATTAGCAAACTGAGTACAACAATATATTAAAAGCATCATACGCCATGATCAAGTGGGAATTATTCCAGGGATGCGAGTATGGTTCAACATCCACAAATCAATCAATATGATACACCAGAGTAACAAAATGAAGGATAAAAATTATGTTATCATCTCAATAGATGCAGAGAAAGCATTAGACAAGATTCAACATCCACTTGTGATAAAAACTCCCAATAAAATGGATATAAACAGAATGTACTTCAACATAAGAAAGGCCATATATGACAAACTCACAGCTAACATCGTATTCAGTGGTGAAAAGCTGAGGCTGTCTCTCTAAGATCAGAAACAAGACAAGAATACCCACCCTCACTACTTTCTTTCAACATACTATTGGAAGTTCTAGCCAGAGCAAATAGGCAAGAAAAAAAAAAACTCATCCCAATTGGAAAGGAAGAAGTAAAACTGTCACTATTTGCAGATGACTTGAGTCTATACATAGAAAGGTCTAAAGAATCCATCAAAAAACTGTTAGAAATAATAAATGAATCCAGTAAAGTAGTAGGGTACAGAAATCAATGTACAAAAATCTGTTACATTTCTACACACTAACAACGAACTATCAGAAAAAGAAATTAAGAAAACAATTCCATTTACAATAGCAACAAAAAGAATTAAATGTCTAAACATAAATTTAACAAAGGAGGTGAAAGACTTGTACATTGAAAACTGTAAGACATTACTGAATGAAACTGAAGACACAAAGAAATGGAAAGATATTCCCTGCTCATGAATTGGAAGAATTAACATTGTTAAAATGTCCATATTACCTAAAGCAAACTACAGATGCAATGCAATCCCATTTTTCACAGAAATAGAACAAAAAACCCCCAAAACTTGTATGGATCCAAAAAACACCCCGAATAGCCAAAGCAATTGTTACAATAAAGAACAAAGCTGGAGGTATCACACGCCCTGATTTCAAACTATACTACAAAGCTACACTAACCACAACAGCAGGGTACTGGCAGAAAAACACACACACAAATCAGGGGAACAGAACTGAGGGCCCAGAAATAAACCCATGCGTATATGGACAACTAACTTACAACAAAGGAGACAAGAACATACAATGAAGAAAGAAACGTCTCTTCAATAAATAGTTTTGAGAAAACTGGACAACCACATGCAAAAGAGTGAAAGTAGACCATTATCTTACACCACAAACAAAAATTAATTCAAAATGGTCTGAAGACTTAAATGTAAGACCTGAAATCATAAAATTCCTTGGAAAAAACATAAGAGCATCCACTCAGGCATCAGTCTTAGCAATATCCTTTGAATATGTCTCCTCAGGCAAGGGAAACAAAAGCAAAAGTGAACAATGGGACTACATCAAACTAAAAAGCTTCTGCACAGCAAAGGAAACCATGAACAAAACGAAAAGACAACCTAACAAGTGGGAGAAGATATTTGCAAATCATATATCTGATAGGGGATTAATATCCAAAATATACAAATAACTCATACAACTCAACAACAAAAACATAAAGTAACAGACTAAAAAATGGGCAGAAGATCTGATAGATATTTTTCCAACAAAGACATATGGATGGCCAACAGACAGATGAAAAGATGTTCAACATCACTAATTATTAGGGAAATGCAAATCAAAACCACAATGAGATATCACCTCAAACCCATCAGAAAGCTATAATTATTAACAAGACAAGAAACAAGTGCTGGAGAGGGTGTGGAGAAAAGGGAACCCTCATGAACTTCTGGTGGGAGTGCAAACTGGTGCAGCTACTATGGAAAACAGAATGGAGATTCCTCAAAAAATTAAAAGTAGAACTTCCACACGATCCAGATATTCCAGCTATTTATCCAGCTATTTCTGGATATTTATCCAAAGAATAGGAAAATACTAATTTGAAAAGTTATCTGCACCTCTATGTTTACTGCAGCATTACTTACAATAGCAAGACTTGGAAACAACCTAAGTACCCATTGACAGATGAATGGATAAAGCAGATGTGGCGTATATATACAATGGAATGCTAATCAGCCACAAAAAGATGAAGTCTTGCCATTTGTGACAACATGGATGGAGACTGTGGGTATTATACTAAGCAAAATAATCAGATGGAGAAAGACAAATACTGTATGATTTTACTCTTATGTGGAATATAAAAAACAAAACAAGTGAGCAAACAAAACAAAATAAAAACAAACTCATATAAGCACATAACAGATTGGTGGTTACCAGAGGGGAAGGGAAGTGAGAGGAGGCAAAATGGTTGAAGAGGGTCAATTGTATGGTGACAGACGGAAACTAGACTTTTGGTGGTCGCATGCTGTAGTACATAGAGATGACAAATTATAATGTTATTCACCTGGAACTTATATAATGTTATAAACCTATGTTACTTCAGTAAAAAAAAATTAAAAATTTATGACAAAAATCTTGTTAAGTGTAGTAACTGCATCATGGTTATGCAAGAATATACCCACAATTTTAGAAATGCTTATTGAAGTAAAGCAAAAAGATTTAAAATAATCCAACAAAGAGAGCGGGAGACAAAGGCAAAGGGATATATGAATCAAGCATTGCAGAATCTTAATAATTACTAAATCTGGGCGATAAGTATATGGAGGATCATTGTACTATTGTCTCTACTACTTTGTGTGTTTGAAAGTTTCTCAAAAGAAATTATAACTACAAATGAGATATGCTCTCAGGTAATATAGCATGAAAAATATTTAGTTTTCTCAAATAAGGCAGACTTCATTATTTTATGCACAATCCAATTTTTATTTTTAGCACCATAATGTGCCACTAGCCCAGTTGTTAAAAACAAAGACAAACAAAACACAAAACATTGTTATTAACCATCTAAAATGATGAGCATGATGTATTTTCCCTAGAAAAAACTGATCTTTCTAGAAACTATAAAATTATATAGGCATCTTTCTTTTATGACTTTATTCTTAGTGGATGTTACGATAATGCATTTTGAGAAAAGTAGTCCTCGGGTAAACCACATTTTCAATACCAATTAGTTAAAGTCTTTGCATTAGTACCACCCTCTCCAGTTAGCAACAGCTTACATAAACTTGAACTCTCATCTAAACTCTTGAGGGAGGTGCAGTAATGGTGACTCATTAAATACAGGGCATAGCTCTAATTTGGTAAAGGTCTTAAAAATTTTGCAGGACCACAACGTGACCATATAGAGGAATGTGACTGTAAATAAGGTTTGCTGACAGCTACCTGTGCAATATGCATATTACAGTATTTAAATTTGCTATGAATTTATCTAGTAGCTGTAAATTCAAACTTATTTCCATCAGGTAAGAAGGATACCCAAATACCGAGAATTTCCACACGTAAGGAAAGAAACAAAATCACTCACTTAAGTCATGAACGGTAGCATGGAAATAAATGGCCAGTCAAAAGAAGAAATTATTTCTTATAGTGAGGAAAAAGCTCTTTAGTAGTACAACAGGCACTTTACAATAGGCTGATTTATAGCACCCTCCTGAGGCGAAATGGACAGCTTTTGGTGATCCAGTCAAGAGAAAAGTGGTAACTGAACAATCATGATGGTTTACTATACAAACAAGTGCTTTCAAATTGATGAGCCTTTTCTGTAGGTTTTCAAAGTGATATTTATATCTGTAGGTGTTATAGTCCCATTGAAACAATGCAGTATTAATACATCCTTATAAACTTATAAAGGAAAATGTGTTTGGCACAAATCACCACTAAGGCATGGTGTGACACTTTTGTCTCACATGTGATTTTGTAGACCTTCTAAAATATGCTTGGAAATAAATTAACGAGAGTATGTTACTCTTTTCTCTCATTTCAGAGATTCAATATTTCATGATATCACCAAAATTGCATTTAAATAATGCTTTACTTTTCTAAACTGCATAGGATGCTGACTAAATTGTGCATTGGTTTAACAAAAATATATTATATGCATCAACATGAACATTTGTTCTTCTTTAGGTAGTAAATCATAGGCGGTGTTGTTATTTTTATTGTTACATTTTAAAAGCTGTCATAAGGAGTCCTATTTTCTTATTTTATAAATAACAATGTCTAGGTTAAAGTTATAGGGCCCTATTTTTTCCAAATGCCAATACAGTGCTAACAAAACAAAAGCCACAAACATTTAATGACCGCCTACTCTGTGCCAGGCTCTATAATGAGTTTCACCTAATTTAAGTTTCACAACTCATTTTACAGAAAAAGAAATTGCTAAGTTCAAATAGGTCAAGCAGTTTTTACTAGTAAATTGCTAGATCAAGATTCTAAAAGTACATTTTCAAAATTTTAAAAACCAGCACATTTAGGAAAACAATATAAGCAAAGAGTTTATGATTTCATCAGGGCATTGTTCATTTATTCAACACAGTTATTTAATGCCTTCTACAGCTCGGTAATATTCTAGGCACTTGGGATACACCAGTAAATAAAGCAAAGACCCCTGCGATGAAGAGGTTATGTTCTTGTATCAATTATTTCTTTATTGAGAATGTATGGTAAAATAATTTGGTATAATTTCCAAATGTTTTCAAGATTTCACTCACCTCTTCTATAGGTAAAGGAATAAAAGTTATGCAGGCTGCTTTTGGCAAATTACCTCTATCCTTAAGATTACTAACTAACATATTTGTGAACATATATTCACTATTTCTCTCTCTTCAAACTTCATTTTTTCCCACCATCTGCTCATATTGGAGTTCTGAAATAGAATCAGTTGTTACTGTATTACTTGTTATTGTAAGAAAGATTCCTTAAGTTTTAAAATCTTACTTTAAAATCCTAAAATATTTTGGTCCAAATTAAAACCATCTGTAAAGAGAAGCAACTAAAACAAATGAAAGCCAAAGATAGAAGAGTTGGCAATGTAGTGTCTCCAGAGCCGATCGTATTGCATCACATATATACATACATAGGTTTGAAAAATTCTACAGATTTCACAAAACACCTGCTACTCAGAGAAAGCCAGAAATTATTCTAAATGGTCATTGCAATTAACTTGCCAAAAACCGAAAAGTTACATTCATAAAACAAGTACCCAGCTCTTGCCAATATTTGTGGAAACTTATTCATCAGCTTCCCACATACCTTTTGGCTTGATTGCTTTGCATTTGACAGTAGAGAAACTGTTAGTATAAGACTTTATAAAGTTGATGCCATTGAAACTGTCATTGTGGTATGCCCTGGAAAGTCTTACTAACTCACCATCTATCACCCTAAGATAGAGAGAAGAATAAACCTTCTTGACTGAGTAATCCCTGTAGAAATTTCTCAACAAGAACAGAGTGTGAAAACGGGATGCATAATCATTGTTTTCATCTACTAATTTATTACTATATGTCAAACACTGTGAGAAATATTTTATATACTTTTTCTCATTTAATCTTTACCATGACAACAATGCAATACCACATTATAAATTAAATTGAGATGTTAAAATACCACATACAGGTAGTAAGTGGTAGAGTAGGATTCAATTTCAGAATTGTTCACACCAATGTTTATAGTCTTTCACTCTGTACCACTAACCCTTACAGTGGTTCGTGATTCCTGTAAGAAACCATAAAATTCTCCAAATTGAACATTGTATCTGTCAATCTCTGTGTCTAATAAGTATACTTTCAGGGAAGGTATTGCCTGGGGAGTGCTTAACGGCCATCCAACTTCCTGTTTTGATAGCTGTGGAAACTGACCCAGAAGAGATAAATGACTTGTCCAATGCCCTTATGTAATTTTTGTCAGTGCCAAGATTAGAAACAAATATCCTATTCTCTTTCCAGGCCTTTGATGCTGAGCTTTACCAAGAGCAAAGGGCCTCTAACGGTCACAGATATTGAAGTCTCACTAGTTTATGCACAATTTTTAGTACTGATGTCTCATACCCTCCCTTTAAGTGAAAGGTATGAAGGAAATGTCATAGACTACAAAATTAAATGCAGTAGAAAGCTACTTTGGAATGCAATCCTGAACACTTGGCTCTTCAAATATTCAAAAAAAGGAAGACAGGCAGAAATGCAGGAAGAAAAAAAGAACAAAAGAGGGAGAGGAAGAAGAGAAGGAAGAAATGAAGGAAGGGAGGGAGGGAACGAGGGAGGGAGGAGGAGAGGGAACAGAAGGAAGAAAGGGAAAGAAAATTGTTGTTCTCAAATCCGTACTAATTCCTAGATGTCTGGAAGCCCCACTTGTTACACATACTGTTTCAGGGACTAACTGGCAGGAATATGCTGGCAGGACCAGTCTCAAACATAAGTTGTTTATGCAAACTTTGTTGAATCTTACAGTTGCTTTGATCATTTAATTTACTCACAACAACAGCAGGGAAACAAAGTGATTTTTAGATACAATTAACACTTCCATGACTAGAACAAAAATGTAAAGAAGGCAATTTTGTTCTGCTGGAAAACACACTAGTTTACGTATTCAAGCAAGTAGTATAGAGATAATCTCACCAATCAATAGTCCTAAATTATTATTTTAGCACAGTTTGTGAATTTGACATAATTAACACAAGTGTAGGCAAAACAGTCCATTAAGGAGGTTTTAAATAGCAATGGAAGATAGCTTTTAGCTTTGGCTCACTAGGATTTACTCAAGTGATTCACAAGATGACATTGCCTTTGATCTTGCTAAAACTGTGCAATTGTGCAAGTTGTTTTGAAAGCAGATATTCCTTTGAAGCAATAAAGTATTCAATTATAGTCTAAGAGTTGCCAAATAATGCCTTCTCCTTCTAGGTCACATAGTTAAATCACAGAGAAAGTCTTGGCCATTACAAATGAAGCTGAATAATGCTAAAATTTTTGAGTCAGCTAACCAACTTTTTGAGGACATTATGTCTCTAAACCTTTAGGATAAGATGCACACAGTACTGGGATAAGCTAGCTTTAATTGTTATTCAGAAGAGACATAAATATGTTGTATTTGAATGAGCATAGAATTTTGGGATCTAAAGATGGAAAGTTGAGACCAACTTTTACTTCTTAACTTTATAACTTTGGGAAACTCATTTAATCCTTCTGTGACTTTGTTTAATCTACTATGTGGCCAAAAAGCTGATAAGCATGAAATTGCTCTGTAAAAAGCTAAATGATTGGCAGATACTAAAATAAAGAGGCATGTTGATTTAATGAGTAAGTGCATTTTCTAAAAGTAGTGAATAGAATTATCTGATTATTTTTAAATCATGTTGAGTCACATGGTTAGTTACAAAATTATTTAAGTTAATGTTGATTACTTTCCTAATATGCAGCTCTAATAAGATATATTCTTAATGAAACAACTCAATAAAAATTTATTTTCTCTAGATTTTTTTCTTTAAGTTTGTCTTCAAAGATTGGGAAGCAAATCAGTTAGAAATGGTTGTAATACAGTACATTTATCTAAACAGTCTGACTTGAAAAAAAAGGCAAAGTTGAAATCACAAAGACTGAATTGTCTATATTTGTACCAGACTAGAATTGAATTTAGTAGGGTTTCCATGACACTCAAATGAGGAGGTTACCCAAACACTGAGAATTTACACACATAGGGAAAGAAACAAAGTCACTCACTTAAGTCATGAACGGTAGCATGGAAATAAATGTCCAGTCAAAAGAAGAAATTGTTTCTTATAGTGAAGAAAAAGCTCTTTAGCAGTATAATAGGCTCTTTACTAAAGGCTGAATTATAGTACCCTCCTGAGCTGAAATGGACAGCTTTCGGTGATCCAGTCAAGAGAAAAGTGGTAACTGAACAATCATGATGGTTTACTATACAAACAAATGCTTTCAAATCTGTGAGCCTTTTCTGTAGGTTTTCAAAGTGATATTTATATCTGTAGGTGTTATAGTCCCATTGAAACAATGCATTATTAATACATCTTGATAAATATATGTTTTTAATCTAAATGTGTGTAATGATATTTTGAGTAAGAATTCATTTAAGAAGAATTCTATCACTTCATTACTTTTTAAGCAGATGCATAGTAGGGACTCAAAAATAGTTCCCGAGTTTTTTGAGTTGAAGTTTTAAGGATAAAGAGTTTTGAGAGATTTTTTTATGAGTTAAGTTAGGGTGGCTGGCTGGTAGTCATTGACAGTTTGTATTTACTCTCTATATACAACAGTAACCGAAGTCTTTTTTGCTTGGTTTGGTTGTTTTTAATAGACTCTAGAAAAAACCAGCATGGACAACTCTTAATTTTTTGAAAGATTAGTAAATTGTATTTCAATTTATTAATATCTAATATTTTTATTTTATAAAATTATATGTCAGTTATATGTGACTGACCTTTCTCTTGACTGGATTGGCAAAATCTATAGATTTCAGCTTAAGATGGTACTATAACCCAGTCTACTATAAAGGGGATGAAGCCAACTGGAAAGTATATTTATGCAACCAAATTTTATAGATCACAATTTTCTTACTCTTAAATCTTGAAATGAGCCCAAAAGAGCCAATTACCTGGTATACTTTTACTTTTAAGTTCAGAACAATCAGAATAAGTAGGTGTGGAGAAAATGAGCATGTCTAATTCATTTAGCCTTTATATCGATTCAAAGCCCATCAGCAAAACATCCTTGAAGCTTCTATTTCAGCACAGCATTTGTTATTAAAATAAGACAATAATAAAATGAAGAGCCAGTGAATTAGGGAAGATGTATTATGTCCATCAAACTTTAGAACGTGATAGAATGCTTTTTATTGACAAAGGCAGGTAGAATCACATACCTTCACATATATTCATAATGATTTAGAGTAGCATGTCAGTCTTATTTACACTTAGGCATAATTCAGATTCCACTCCAGGAATAATTCAATGCTTCATTACATTAGTTATGTTATTATAAAAGAAAAAGAATGTGAATGAGTACAAATTCACCTGCCAGTATAACCCATTAGAATGAAATGAAGAGATACATTTATTGTACTTATATTACATATCCTTTCAAATCTGTAGACTCATGCTTTCCCAGCCAAGAAAATCATAATTGAATCATAAGAAATGCAATAGACCAGTATCTGTGGCAGAAACCTTTGATGTTAATGAGGGAACTGGCAGTCATATAAAATCAGATAGATCATGGAAAATACAGTTGCAAGAAGGACAAGAAAATACAATTGCAAGAAGGAACACATTGGCTAGCAGCCTGATATTTCTTTTCTTTCTCCATGAAAATTATAGGTATGGAAAGATTTTTCAAAATCAACATTTTCATTAAAAAGTTGTAAAGGCACACTTTGAAACTATACCTAAAGTGGTTGCCTTCTTTTTGAAGTGACAATAAAGGTGATTCACTTTAGCCTTGGTAGTCCCTGAGAAAAAGCTCCCATGTAACTAAGTGTTACCAAGGTCTCTAACAAAAATCACTTGATGTACCCACACATCTATGGACAGCTAATTTTTGACAAGGGAGCCAAGTACATACGATGGAGAAAGGAAAGTCTCTTCAATAAGTGGTGTTGGGAAAACTGGACAGCCACATGCAAAAGAATGAAAGTAGACCATTATCTTACACCATACACAAAAATCAACTCAAAATGGATTAAAGACTTGAATGTAAGACCTGGAAGCATTAAATTTCTAGAAGAAAACATAGGCTGTACACTCTTCGACATCGGTCTTAGCAGCATATTTTCAAGGACCATGTCTGACCGGGTAAGGGAAACAATAGAAAAAAATAAACAGATAGAACTACATCAAACTAAAAAGCTTCTGCACAGCAAAGAAAACCATCAAAAAGATGAAAAGACAACCTAACAATTGGGAGAAGATATTTGCAAACCATATATCTGATGGGGTTAATATCCAAAATATACAAAGAGCTCATACATCTCAACAACAACAACAAAATCTAACAACCGGATTCAAAAATGAGCAAAAGATCTGAACAGACATTTCTCCAAAGAAGATATACAGATGGTCAACAGGCACATGAAAGGATGTTCAACATCATTGACTATCAGGGAAATGCAAATCAAAACTACAATGAGATATCAGCTCACTCCGGTCAGAATGGCTATAATTAACAAGACAGGAAACAATAAGTGTTGGAGAGGATGTGGAGAGAAGGGAACCCTCATACACTGCTGGTGGGAGTGCAAACTGGTGCAGCCACTATGGAAAACAGTATGGAGATTCCTCAAAAAATGAAGAATAGATCTACCATATGATCCAGCTATCCCACTGCTGGGTATTTATCCAAAGAACTTGAAAACATGAATGCACAAAGATACATGCACCCCTATGTTCATCGCAGCATTATTCACAATAGCCAAGACTTGGAAGCAACTTAAGTGCCAATCAAGGGACAAATCGATAAAGAAGATGTGGTATATATACACAATGGAATACTACTCAGCCATAAGAAACAATGAAATCTGGCCATTTGTGACAACATGGGTGGACCTTGAGGGTATGATGCTCAGTGAAATAAGTCAGAGGGAGAAAGTCAAATACTGCATTATCTCACTCATAAGTAGAAGATAAAAACAAACACACAAAAACAGAGATTGGATTGGTGTTTACCAGAGGGGAAGGAGGGTAGGAGGAGGACAAAAGGGGTCATTAGGCACATGTGTGTGGTGATGGATTGTAATTAGTCTTTGGGTGGTGAACATGATGTAATCTACAAGTAATCGAAATATATAACGATGTACACCTGAAATGTATATAATGTTATAAACCAATGTCACCACAATAAAAAAATTAGAAAAGAAAACACTTGACGAAAAAAGAAACGAATCCATACTTATATTCATTATTAATTTATTGAATAGTCTTAATTGAGGCCTTTTATGTGTTAAGCACTGTGTGAAGTGCTGGTGACATGGTGATAGGCTAAATAGACATGACCCTTTTTGTACGAAGAAGAAAGTCTACTGCATATAACAGACCTTACATGAATAATCACACGAATTCCATATCCTTGGAGGTTGTGATTGGTGCTTAGAAGTGAGAGAATAGGGTCCTATGAAAGTGTAATTTCGATTGGTTGGTCAAATGTGGCTTCTTTAAGAAGTAATAATTAACTGGGATCTGGGAGATTCATGATATGCCATTTTTTCATCAGGCTACAAGGTTATTGGAAAAAAATTGCATTTCAGTCTCAAGTCCAACAGATTCTAAGCCACTTATGGTGCAGGAGTTGTATATGAGTATATTAGGAAGTCAGTTTAAGGCAAAAGAAAAATCTATTATAAATGTTTCTAAAAGAAAACTGGGGGACATTAAACTATACCACATTACTGCTTGGTTTATTGTTGAACAATATCAAGAGTCCATAGGCTGTCTGAGGTAGAATTCTAATATTTAATAAATAAGACTCTCTTCTGTAGGCAACTTTCATTTAGGGCAGCACACATTTTAGAGCTGCCATCTAGTGACTACCAGAATAACTACTAAAAGTGGTCATTTATGTTGGTGGGCACTGTGGTGGTTTTTACACAGAATAAAATACTACTACCTAGATGCAACAGTCTATGTGAGTACGTATTGAATTCCTGAGCTTCTTTCTTTACATGAAGAGTAATTCTATGTGCATATGGCAAAGACACTACTGTAAAAAGGAGAATAGGATACGTTACTACTAAAAATAACAGATAACTCACTTCAAATGTTGCCTCATCCCAATTTTGATAGATCAATTTTGCAGATCATCAAAATTACAAATGGCTTCCCAAAGAAGGGAAAAAAAAGTGACTGTCTTTCCCAATCTGGTAAAACAAAAAAATATTTTGCTCTAAATTTAGTAGGTTAAAGTAATCTTTTCTTTTTATGAAGTAGAAGAGAATAGAAAATATTTATTGCACACAGTAAGATTAAATACTTTTTTATGAAACATTTATTTTGTGTGTGTGTTCTGAGTTGCACACTACAATGTATTTCAATGCTGTGCATATCAGTCGAAAAATTTTGAAAGGCACTGGAAGGTTTTCCATGATAATGGGTTAGCATGGTAGGCAAAATTCTAGAATGACCCCAGTGACCCTCACCCGTGCATAATCCCCTCCCCTTTAAGTGTGACTGAAACATGTAAGTAGGAGATATCATTCCTACGAGTTTGTTGCTTTATGTGGCAGAAGAGATTAACCAGGTGGGCCTAATCTCATCCTATTAGTGCTTTAAAAGCAGATAATTTTCCCTGGTTTGTAAGTGAAGAGAACGTCAGAGAGAATTGAAGCACGGAAAGGATTTTATACGCAGTTGCTGGCTCTGAAGATCGAGGGGACCATGTGCAAAGGAAAGTGGGCTGCCTCTAGGAACAGAGCAGCCCCCAGCTGACAGTCAGCAAGAAAATAAAGACCTCAGTCCTACAGCCCCATGGAGCTGGATTCCACCAACAACCTGAATGAATGTGGAAGCAGACTCTTCTCCAGAGCCCACAGATAAGAGCTCGGCCCAGAAGACAAACTGACTTCAGCCTTTTGAGACCTTAAGCAGAGAACCCAGGTGACGACCCTGGACTTTTGACTTACAGAACTGTGAAGTAATAAATGGGTGTTGTTTTAAACCACTAGGTGTTTGGTAATTTGTTACATGGTAATAGAAAACGAATACACTTAGTCAATATGGTTAATATAAAAGGTATAGGAAAGATATTGAATTATTATAGTGGCAGAGATGTGAGCAAATAAGGATCAAAGTGTGAGGAGTAGGAATGATTGTGAGATAGAACAAAGGAGTGGAGATGATGGCGTGAGCAAAAAGTAGAGTCAGAAAAATGACTAGAAGAGGACAGAGGCAAGGAGCAGAAGACGTGCAAGATTCGGCAGGTGAAGGCTTGTACTTTTCATGAGGTAAAACTATTTTTTCCCTATCAAAGAAAATTGGCTCACTCCCATTTAAAATGTTTACATTTTAATTAATTTGATTTATTTTTTCTAGTATTCTCTTAGATAGAAATGTGAGAATCGGCTCAAATTTTTCTAAAGATATGTTCTGAAGGACAAAGAAGTCTGGGAAAAAATTACAGGCTGCACATAGCACAATCCATCTTAATAGAAAAGCTTTAGTGGATTTGAACAAGCATGAATAGGAACTGAATTAAATTTATGCCAAAAAACCGGAAGACACTGTTTTGGATTGATGCAGACTAATAAATCAAGTGATGGAGTCAGTACATTTTTAGATTGGTGGCACAAAAGAAAATGGAAACATTGGAAAGCTCTGGTTGTTTAATATACAGAACCAGGTAAAACAATGATGAATCCAAAGCTGATAAATGGGAAATTGATTCCACATTGCACAGACTGAAATTCCTCTGAGACTTTGAATAACAAATATAACCTACTTAAGGAAAAGTTCTCAGAAATTAAAACTCAGAGCTGTCAGATCCTGAAAAGAAAATTTCTGAATAGGCTGCAATTGTTATTGAAACACTGAGGCAATTAAAATCTTAAGTGTGAGGAAAGGCAAAGATATGATGGCTTCCCAGGAGAATGTCATAAAACTTTAAATATCTCCTGTGCTCTAAACTGCTCAAAGAGCTAGCAGGATTATTAAGTTTTTAAATCCTTTCCCTGCAGTGAAACCTCATAGAAAACGATTAATAAGCAACTACTACGAGCAAGACATTATTTTCTTCTCTTTAGAGTTTATATAAGATGAGAGCAAATGCTAGTCCCCCAGAGAATTAATACTCTAAGGAAATAGAAGAAAGATGAACAAGAAGTATCATCAACACTGTATAGTTTTGTCAATAATCATCAAATCTTTTTCCTCTTGTACATCTTTAACAGAGTCCAAAAGAATGGAAATAAACCACTTTGAACTTAAATGAAAAAATAAAAACCTTTTATAAATGTACTTTTATTCAATTTTGCTCCTGTAACTTCTGTCACGGTCCATCGTTGTGGACTTCTATTACAGTCCATCTTTGAGGATATGTAGAGAAGAATACCACGTTAGTATCCAAAGCAATAAGCATTGACTGACTAAAAGTGATCTTACCGTACTATAAACAATGTATATTCTGAGGAGCACTTTGATTTGCCCAGTATGTAAAATATGGATAATACCTATTTTGTCCAAAGATAAAACGCTGGAAAAATAATTTCATGAAGAAAAATACTGTTTCCAGAGTTCTTAACCTTATTTTCCACTGTCAAATGGTATGGGTAAATGCTACACTTAATTTCATGATTTTCAGTAGCATATATAAGACTTCTCTTCTTTCTTCTGCAGATACTTATTGGTTTCTTAGTAAATTTCAAGCATCACCTTAATAGGTGCTGTTGATTAGATACAGATTTTATTTCCAAGTAGGGGTGAAAAGAAGAAGGATAAAGCAGATACAAGTATAGCTTAGAAGTCACTATACTGTAAGGGATGATGGGTAACCTGACGGTTGTAGTTAATAAGAGGCACCAGTGAATCAAATTTTACCTCAGTCTTTAGAGAATGGATATATATTTTCATTTTTTCTGGTGTGCTTAGGACATGGTCTTACTTAAACTCTGGGAGAAGGAGTAATGCCTATATAATCCTGTTCAATACTCTATCAAGCATGCTTCTTTATATGACTGAAGAACTGGCTCATATTGAAAGCATGCTACTTGAACAAAACTGTTTCATTAGTGGCATTCATTTGTTTCCTAGTGTGAATATATGATTCCTGCTGTTAATAAAAAGGGGGAAGTTTGCTAAATCAAATCTTAAGATATAATTAAATGGGAAGTATGACATTAAGCTTCACTGCAACTTGTCATTATTATTGTGGTACATTTATATGGTGCTTCATATTTGCAATGCGCAAGATAAATGACCTCATATTAACTCTCCTACTGAGTTTGGGGAGTCAGGGTGAGCACATAACTCTATTGTTCAATTAACCAAGTGAAAAGCTTACAAAACTTCATGGGAATTATTCACTGTAGCTACTATTTCTACAGCACTGGTGGTTCCCAGCTAGGTTTACTACTGAATGGGAAGAGATTTAAATTAATGTTTATAATTCTGCTGTTAAAAATTTCATAGCTCCTCAAAATATTTTAGTGAATAGAGATCATAGTGCTAGGAATTATATAATGCAATATTTTTAAATGACTTCTGTGTGTTTATTACAATGAACTTGTGAGGGTAAAGAGAGACAAACATGATGAGGTTGAAGATAACTGGTTTCGAGATAGAGCAGTGGGATTATTTAGAAAACGCAGATATTCACCATTAGGAAAGTCAAAGACCTTTCTTTCTCTTTGTTGTCTCTTGTCCCTACTCACATACAAGCAAATGTGGGGGATTGGAATTGGTCACCCCAAGATCTGTCTCTTTGGCATTAGGATTGTTTTGACCTGGTTACTTTTTAAAAACTGCAGACACGAGAGAAACTCTGAAAAGGAGAAATCACCCTTTGTAAGAGACATTTACATTTGTAAAGGAAATCTGCATCTGTAAAGGTGTCCCCCTCTCTGTACCAGGAAGAAGGGGGGATGACCTTATCTCTAGAACCTCTTATCAATGTAGAAGGCAAGGACTTAAATCTGCATAATAACCTTACTCTTATTTACTGTGTTTTTCTGGTAGTCTCCCGTAACTAACCCCCCCCCCCCAACATCCTCCTTTGCCTTTAGGTGAGGATGGTATTTAAGATGAGAACCTCTGCCGTTTTGGCGAGTTGCTCAGTTTGCCTGAGTCTCTCCCATGTATACATGTTATAAAGCTTAGTTTAATTTTCTCCTGTTATTCTGTCTCATGTGAATTTAATTCATTGTCCGGCCAGAAGGACCTAGAGTGGGTAGAGGAAATGTCTTCTTCCCCTGCACAAACATATTTTAAAACTCCCAGTTCTAATCTCACCTAAGGAGTCTGAATCCATAACATCAAAAAGAAAACAGAACCCAGAACTAAGTCTATGTTTCAACATCAAACAATTGGTATATTTTCTTTTTCACAGTTCATTTTAGGAGTTTCTAATACAACTAAAGGATCACTTCTATTTAAAACGTCCCCATCAAATAATCTTTTTCACTGTTAAAAACATACAAAGTTTCTATAAGCTTTAATAAATTAAATAATTGCTTTGTATGACAAATTTCCCTTAAGGGATGATATTGCAGTCAGCAAACTCTTATCTTAAAAATACCAGAAGATATAATCTTCTAGACAACAAGCCTAAAGAAAAGCAAGGTGTCAATAATCTTTACCCCTTAACTTTAAAGCCTCAGTGGGAAACTGTGAAATTAACTGGAAATGCTAAAATAAAAAATTCTTAAAGTTTTTCTATCCCTTTTGCAACCCTCCAATCCCAGAATCCAGCAGTAATTTCTCGATTATTGGTTAGAAATACAGAGTACATTGCGCTACTAGTGAGGTTTGAAAGAGATTGTATAAGGCAAAGGAGAGTATAAACTTTGTGAATGCAATATAATCTTAGTAGTCCAAGAAAGCGTAAACATAACAGATACTGAAGAATATGTTTGAGAAAAAGCAAATTAATTGGTAACTGTAGCTAGAATAAGTATCCATTGTTTTGGTGTGCTAGGGATAGTTAAAAGGAAGCCCTCAACAAGATGCCCTAAGGTCTCAAGTATAGGAATATTTGTCTCTGCACTGAGCTTATGCAACATTTAATAGATCATTGAAAATACTCTTAAATTATGTTACTTTATTAGTTTTAAATTTTTATTTTGGCTTGCTGGTGGTCTAAGTGTCATATGGGAAGGCACCATAATCTTTTCAGCGCTTAGAATCTTTAAAGTCTTACTCTGGCTCTATCTGTACATAATTGCAGAGTGGAGGACACTGAGGTCTACTGTTGGTACCAGGAATTTGGAGATTCCTATGAGCAATTTAACAATGATTTTTCTCACTGAATCTTTGCGGTTGCACATGCAAGGTCACTTTCCATGTTGAGTTTTATGGTTATCAGATTGAAAAACACAAGGAGAGTCAAAAAGGTTGTGGTACGTGAAATTTGCTCATGACATGGGACAATATTTCAAAAATCAGCTCTCATGTAACTCCCTTAGATTTCTTTGGGAGATTCTGTCTACATTTTTGATGAGTTTTTTGTTTGTCTTGTCTTGGTTTTTAATCTTCCATTTCAGCCAACTTTTATTACAAAGATGGGAGAGCATAATCCAAGAAGATAGGCGACATTGGTTTTAAACACACTGTGGAAGTAAATACAGAATAATATGACAACTATTTCCACTACTAAAATGTTCTTGAATACTAGGAATACAATATGTTATCAGACAAATTTATAACTATCCCATCTCTTTTTCCCCTATATCAAACATGAATATTTTATTAAGAATCATGATTATGACCTGGGAGAGAGAACCTGTCTGATCTTGTGAGTTCTTACCAAATGTATGGGCAATCTTCTAGGAAGATACTGTGTTGATTACTTATTTTAATCTATCATATTGATTTAAGAATGTGAAGTCCAAATATGAATAGCAAATGAGTTTTGGAAGCTGCATTGTTCTTATCTGGAATTACTGATGATCTTATTAATACAAATCACTCTGATATGATTAAATTACCTTGTGATATATTAAGAAATCTGAAGCATGTATGCAAGTATTTTAACTGAATTCTTCTTCAAATACATAATTTGACAGAAATATGTTTGGTAAAGAATACTGACATAGCACTATAATGCCAACTTTAGGCAGACTAAAGAAACTAAGCTTGTTCTGACATTATTAGATACCGAAAATAGTACTCTCAAAAGTTCACAGATAACAATGTTTAATACTTTTTGCTCATGTTTGCCAGGAGCACTTTTCAAAGACTAGTATTCAGAGATCATAATCTTGTTAGAGGAAGTCTAAAAGGATATGTAGAGAAGAATACCATGTTAGTATCCAAAGCAATAAGCATTGACTGACTAAAAGTGATCATACCGTACTACAAACAATATATACTCTGACAAGCACCTTGATTTGCCCAATATGTAAAATATGGATAATACCTGTTTTGTCCACAGATAAAACGCTGGAAAAATAATTTCATGCACACATTTCCAACATTACAAATACCAATTCTTAATACTGCAGAAAAGAATTAATATAATCTTGTAGAGGAGACAAATTATTCATAAAAATGTCTATAACAACAAACTCACTCATTCATTGTTCACTGTGTGCCAGGCACATAATGGCAGGCTTCTGGGGACCAACATATAAATAAAACACAGCCCTTAGCAAGAAAGGGTTCAGAATCTTGTATGAAAAATGTGTAATGAAGATCGCTATCCACTCATTGACCTGAATTATTTTCTCCACAAACTAAGGGCTTTTTGGATGTCTTCAGAAAACACAGAGCTCAGAAGAGTGGATATTAACTATATTCGGGGCAACTAACCTGAGGGGAGGAAGTCACTGAATAGCTGCCTAGAAGATGCACTCAGTTCAAAATATGTTATTCATCATGGCTAGGTGAATTAGAATGAAGCTGGGAAAGTAAATAAATGAAACAATAAACAAAGCACCTGGCAAAGTCCCTACCACAGATATGGTTTTCAAAATACTCAGTGTAAAGGGACAACTGAGAAGACTACTCTGTTGGTTGAAACAAAACAGAAGGTCAAGGACAACCTAGGATTGTTTCTCAACTCAAAATCTGTCATTCATTGAGGCTTTGCAAATAATCTAAGGACTCAACATTCAGAGAGATAAAATTATTTCTTAAAAACTATACAGTTAAAAATTATAATTTTATTATTACTTTTCATTTGTTCCCATAAAAAGTTAGTTCTTCATAAAGAAAATTCTCTTAACAGCTTAAAATTAAAATGCTAGTCAACTGAACATATCAATTTATCAGAAAATATGCAATGATGTACATAAATCACAGATGCCATTATTGCAAATGCATTCTTCCCAGGAAGCTGCTCAAAGAAAAAAAGTAATCAATGTGATTATTACTCAATATTAGTCTCATAAAACACATAAAAATTTTTACAAATAATTTTTTACATGAAAAAAGAAATGTTCTGCTCTGGTAATGTTCATTTATTTGTATGCTTACAAGAAAAATCTCCCATTAGTTAATGCTGACATTGGCGCTAAGATGATACATGTGTTTGAATTATTCTGCAAAGCAGATACATTTTTCTAGCTCAAATGAGATTCTAATATCCTTGTTTAGGAAAAATGTTAGAGGTTAATACTATTTTATTAGGAGGAGAGTTCCTTAACTAAATCCTGGAGAAAAATCTAAAGTAAATCTCTAATCTAGATCCTGAGTTGAAACATTGAACATTTTATTATTATCAAATATGCTTCTTATTTCATCATAAAACCTCCATAGCATTCTTTCCAGAATCAATCAGAAGTCCACTGGAAAGACATTATCACTTGTACAAGGGAAAGTTTTGGAAATTTTTTAAGATTTCATAAATATTGAGATATACAAAAATCTGAAAATATACATTATATACATATATCTAAAGACATACTTGGCCAATTGAAAGAAGTTTTGTTTAATCATGTGCCAAATAACTATTCCAGCTATACAGAAGATAATTCATAATAAGAATAAAAATCTCCAAAGTAACATGTACAGTCCAAATAATTGTGATTTTATTTCATAATGGAAAAATGTAGACCATTGGTAAACATAGCAAGAGAGATACGTTGAATTGCATCAAAAGTGACAGAGAAAGAAAACTACATTTATTGAGAAAATTAATCCTTTCAGGAAGTAGCAAAATATTACATCTAAAAATTAACCAGCTTGCTGACTACATTATTCGCAATCTGTGTATTTCTCATAAATCATCTTGAGTTGGCTGTGATTGCTAAAGTGACTAGTTTGAGAGATGGCCTAAAAGGAATGAAAAAGGGATGAAAATAAATTAAAAATGACTGGACTAGACTAGGTTTATGATAAAACAGAGTAGATGAGGTAGTTAAGCATGCAAAATTGTGTTCAGTGGGAAAAAATATATCCCTCTGATCTGTCTGTATAGTTTTTTTTTTGACATTTCTACCCTCAAACTGTCCAATGAATATTTAGTTGTGGAATAGAATGAGCAGGGTTTGGAACACATATAATTCATAGTTTTATAAAGCCCAAGCAGATGAAATTTATTTGGGGTATTTACAATAAAGAAATTTTATGTAAAATACCTGGATTTTACTATGTGGAAATTGCTAATAAACGGAAGCCAAGAAAAAGATTATACAATAAAGTGAATTCTTCAGGCTTTCAAGAGTGAAGCAAAAGAAACAATTTCATTAATTATCTTTTTTTAAAGATGAGCAACATGAGCTTGCCAAGGAAAAGGTAGGTGGAACAATTCCAAAATCTGCGACAGGAAGAACCAAAGATACGCCTTGTTAAAAACTTTCAGAAAAAAAAATGTAATAAAATCTGATTGCTAATTACAATCATGTTTGACACAAAATAACATTTTCTTCTTTTCTAGCATTTTGCTTGGTCATACTGTTATTTGCCTATTTTTCCATAGGTAGAAAAAAATGACTAAGCTTCAGACATGAGGCACTGCAAACTGTGAAAAAAATAAAGTGTTTTCATTATGGTTCTTTTTTCTCCTTGTTTTTATTTTTAATGGTAACACCTTATACCCTTACTGCCAACCTCAAACATTCATCTTAGTGTCGCATGGTGGGGATGAGTGACTAACTGATAACAGTGAGTAACTAAAGCATTAAAATACTTTAGTTTGTGAAGTTATCGTTTCTTCTGGCGCTTCCACCCTGATTAAAGTCAGGCTGGAACTAACGAGAGACTTCACTTGGGGCTAGAATGAAGGGAAAGTTGCTGGTCTTGCTGGCTTCTGTTTTTCTTTATCATTCTTAGGCATCAAAAGCAGCTCTTTTCTTCAAAAAGGAGGATCAAGCAGTCCAACAGAGTTGTTTTTGAATAATCCATGCACGTTGTCTTGAATACAGGAGAGTTTCACAGCTTTAGATCAGGTAAAAATGCGTCCTCTTCCTATAGCATTTATTTTGTGGGTATTTTTGGGTACAGTAATTGTCCTTCATCTTCCAAATTTCTCCTTCACTCCAGCTGAAATATTTAGTGTCTAGGTTGGTAGTTCTCAACTGGGGGTGATTTTGCCTCTCAAGAGACATTTGGCAATGTCTAGAGTAATTTTTGATTGTCATAATTGAAAGAGTGTTGGTACTGGCATCTAGTGGATAAAGGAATGCTGACAAACAACCTGCAATGCATAGCACAGCCCCTGACAACAAAGAATTATTTGGCCCAAAATGTCAATAGTGCTGAGGCTGAGAAACTCTGGTCTAGCTATACCCTGCCAAGGACTCCTTCCCTTTTTATTTGTAGTAATTCTTTACGGAGAGATTTTAGATTTTTGTATTTAATGATATATATTTCATATATATCAGGTCTTTGTAATCTATTTTCCATTATCATCTTTTATGAGGCAAGAAGTCTTGGGACGTTCTACATAGAGGTCTTATATTGGTTATCTGAAGCTATTTTATAATTCTCAATATGAATATGCTTCTCTTTCATTACTCATATTATATATGTCTTTAATTATTCTTCAAATGATGCCATTTTATTTCCAACATTCTTCATTAACACGAGATTAAGTGAAACACTCTGTTAGCCTACTACTATTTCAAAATATGGTGGCCAATGCACTAAACTCTTGATTACCTTCAACAACATAGAGCAATCTAGCAGAATTCATATACTGAAGCTTCCTCATTCAAGCAAAATTGTTTATTTTTTAAAATCCATTATCACATTTTGAATTCAATTTTTATTCCTCCTTTTATTTAGAACATAGAACAAAACTTTAGCCTTTAGAGCACTTTGTTTCTTTAAAGTTATTTTCTAATTGTAATGTCAGTACTGCATTAAACAATCTGAAGGCAAATTGCAATTGACAGTAACCAAAGTTTCAATTAAGTACCACTCTCCAAATTAAACACCATTGGGTATATTTTCATCTGAATTCTAATATGCTAAATCACTCAATTATGACAGTGATGTGAGGGAGGTGGAACCCCATCATCCCCTTGTTAATCTTGTCTGGGATAGCAGTACCTTACCCGCTATAAGGACAAATTCCATCTTTACTACAGATACAAAAACTGAATGGAGTCGATACCTTGCTGTTGCAATAGTACTTTCAGGAAACCTAACTGTCTTTACCATGTAGCCTTTAGTGGAGAGAACAAAGTCCCCTTAAGTATAATGGTCTCCAGGGATCTTAAACCCCAGTTTATCTTTAGAAATTGCTGGGATTCAATATTCAACCATATTTTTTAAATGACTTTATTTTCTTCATGTAATTTTTTTTCTTGTAGTCAGGTTAACTTATGGATCTTAAGTAAGCATTAAATGGGTTAAATCAGAATAGATTTTTCACAGCCATTAGCACTGTAAGTCTTTAATATCAATATTCTGTGTAGAATTACAGAAATCAAGAATTTTGAAATTTAAGAGAGTTCTTTGTAGTAGAGAGATTAAAAATTAAAGGAAAGGAAATTAGCAAGTTCATCCTATGTGCCAAGTGCTTTATATTTATTATCTTACTAAAGCCTCTCTCACAATTCTATGAGGAAAAGTACCATTACACCAATTTGTAGACAGAGAAACTGGGCATGGAGGAATTAAGGAAGTGACCAGGATTCTAACTTAGGGTTGTCTGAATTCAAAGCAGAAAAACAGTGTTTTGGTATGCAACTGAACGTGCAGAGTAGACTAACTTATGTTAGTCTATTCCAAATATAGCTGTAATAACTAGCTTATAAGTATAAGGTTCTTCAACGAATGTGGATTTTATTAATTCCTCAAACATTTATTAAGTGCTTGCTATATATGCCAAGTGCTAGGAGATATAAAAACAATTAAAACAGCATCCTTATTCCTTGGAGACCTCACAGTGGGTTGCAGGGGGTACATAATTAGATAAAGTGCAATACAGGGTAGCAAATGCTATCGCAGAGCAATGGACAAACTGGTAGTTGGGAGGGGTGGAGCAGCACAGGATAGACACGCTACCTCCCTATCTTGGGTGTTAGTACCAGTGATAGCCCCATTTTACCTAGATGTATGAAATATTTTTAGTAGTAATAAGCTTAAAAGATCCACGTTAATGATATTACTCCACAGAAGTCTACCCTATTAATAATAACTTTTGTTTATTTGTCTTCTGCTTTGTGTGATATGCTTTACATTTTATCCTCACAAAAAACTCTTTGAGATTGGTTTATTTTATGGATGAAGAAATTGAGGCTCAGAGAGGTTACAAGTATTCCCCAAGGCCACATAGCTAATAATTGACAGAGCAAGAAATCAAATTTAGGTCACAATGTGTGTCCGGTTCTCATTGTCTCTGTAAACTTCCTTTAACCCATTTGCGTATCTCTTTCCTCTGTCGGTCCTTTTCACTTACCTTTCTCTACTCCTCCCTTTGTCCTTCGATCCAGTCTAACAAACATAAAACACTGAAACATTCTTTTCCTTAATTGACACACATACTGAAAAATTTATATTCTTGCTTTTAATTTAAAAGTTGAGGGATTGCTGTAATATTTATCCAGAAAAACAGGTTGTTTTCTACTTATGTGATCCTTGACAGCAAGAAATAATCTCTCCTACCTCTGAACTTCTTTGAGCCCTTTCACGTGCCTCTATTCACATGGTTCTTTTCATATTCTCCCTTGTATTATGTTATGGTTTTGCTCCAAAGTCCCAGCACAGTGTTTTGTACATAGCAGTCATTCAAGAAACATTTGTTGACGACATTTTCTGTGAGCCATTGGCTTTCAAAAAAAAAAGCAAGTTACGTATTTTGAGATGGGAAAGGCCTAATAAGGTTTGGTGTGCTAATTAAGTTTTACAAATTTATCTTCTAGGCAGCATTTCTGCTGATGATCTTCTTTTGTCATAACACTTATTCTCATAATACCTGTATTATTTAGCACTTAGAAAGCTATTTTAACATTAAAAGAAAAGTTTCACAGAAGGTTTAAAGCATAAACAAAACACCTCATACAGTAATTGGTGAATAAAGTAGAGGCAGGAAGTTTAAAGAATGTATCGAGATACTAACTCATTTCCTGATGCCCAAGCCACACACCTCTAGTTAATAAATGCATATGTAGAATGGACCTTGCACTAAATTCTTAAATCTTTTACTATAGATGATAAGGTGAAGCTACTTAATTTTTGATATTCAAAGTAAATATTTCTGAAGTATAAAAAGCATTATCATTTAAGATATTTTTTAAAACATATCTCCTGTTATGCATTAATAGACTTCACATTATTCCATCTCAAGAGATGAAGGCTTTCATATGAGGGAAATTACATATAATGCATATCACAATCTACACCCTTAATGAATATTTATTCAAAACACAGACCTATCCCAAATTCCATAAGGCTATCCATTTAAATCAGCTAGAAGGTAGCTGCATAATAGTCAAAGATTGCAATATGAACATATAGTAAATTGCAGCAGAAAAATCTCACTATAAAATCACTCGTAAGTATTAAATTTGTAGAATCTGCTGGGGGTTATAAACTATAACTCCAAGTATAACTAGTTAAGTTAAAATCTTCAATACCATCCCACCTCGACAATGGTCTTTACATTTGTGATCAAATTCCTGTCACTTTTCCTTTGTTCTAGTTTGATCTGGAAAAAATTCTTTTAGATTCCCTGCCACTACTCACCTCCAGTTTTTCTGCTTGAATAAAGTCATCAATAACAGCTCCAGCTTTGAATTTTGGTAAGTCTTTCATGAGTGTGTGTTAATACCGGGGGCTGCTGACTGTCTAGACTGAATGTCCTGAGTTAGGCAAATGCTCTGCCTCTAAACTTTCACAGCAGAGGGAGCAATACATGCTATTGTGTAGTTGTAAAAGAAACAATCCAGGCCCAGACCTTTATAAAACCTCAACAGAGCTTCCTTTACTTGCAGGGGTATCAGTATAAATGTGGATCAACATTCAGTTAATGGAAAACTTTTATGAAAGTGATCATTTCAAATTCTTCACTCACAGTGACCAACTGACACAGTTCACCCAAGTTGTTTCTGGTTTGAGCACTGAAATTCCCATGGCCTGGGAAACCCCTCAGCCCAGGGCAAATGGGGACAGATGGTAACCCTATAAAGAACCCAGCCCATGGCTTTTCAGAAACCTTAATGAAGTCTCCTTTCAATTCCATTCATATCTCTAAAAGCAAAATGCTATATTATTGGGAACAATTACTGCCAATCAATTCTTCCTCCAAGAGGAAATGTTTCAGTATAGCAATCTGGAAACGTATGTCGATTTTCTTTTGCTTTTCACAGTAATAAAGGAGATGCTAAAGTGAGACAAAACACCCGTCCAAACGATAAGTTAAAGAAAAAAAGTACCATCCAGTTGCCTTAACTTTCTTCTATTGTAGAATTAGAATTGTTCACGTCTTTAACACTTTCTGCTTAACCTAAACATCTGGAACTCATGAACAACCTTTTCACCAGAAGAGATCTAAACAGTTTTAACTCACTTTTGCAATCATTCCCATGAGATAGTAGACAGGTTTGGGAATTCAATGAAGAGATTTAAAAAATGACAACACAAAGATCATTTATACATTAAAGCATCATTGTTGGACCCAATCCTCAAACTCCTACCACCCCTATGGTGGCAGTTAGCGCACACCTGCAGTCCTCCAGTTCCTTCTCTCCAGCTCATTCCTAACTACTTTGTCTATGCACCTGCAGCACCAGGGATCCCTACTCTCTGCGGGAAAAGGGATGAGAAAGCAAACGACCAGGAGCAGAGTCCTGTTTTCTTTTCCAAGCTGACATCCTGGGATTCTGGACCTTTGCTTCTGCTGAATACTGGAGTCAGGTTGCTCCCACGCAATTCTACTTCTATTATCCAATGGCCAAAGACCTGATTTGCTCCTGACAATGAATGCCTCAGATTTTTTAACTCCACCTGCATTTCTCAGTTTGAAGACATACTGACTGGCTCTACAGACACCTTAACTCCCTAGGCACAACTTTGATTTCTTGGTTCTCAAACACTTAATAAGCTCTTGACCTCTGGTACTATATGGGAAACAAAGTTCTGGTTTGCCACTTTGGTCTAACTCTTTCTCTTCCAGCTTCCTACCTGTCTAACTAGACCATATCACTGACTGTAAAACCAGCAATGGGAACCCAAATTTCTCAATTTCTGATAAAACTACACATCTACAGACAGCTAATCTTCGACAAAGAGGCCAAGAGCATACAATGGAGAAAGGAAAGCCTTTTCAATAAATAGTGCTGGGAAAACTGGACAGCCACATGCAAAAGAATGAAAGTAGACCATTATCTTTCTCTATACACAAAAACAAACTCAAAATGGATCAAAGATTTGAAGGTAAGACCTGAAACCATAAAAATTCTGGAAGAAAATATAGGCAGTACACTCTTTGACATCAACCTTAAAAAGATCTTTACAAATACGATGTCCACTCAGACAAGAGAAACAAAAGAAAAAATAAACAAGTGGGACGTCATTGGATTAAAGAGCTTCCAGAAGGCAAAGGAAACCAAGATCAAAATGAAAAAATAACCTACCAACTGGGAGAAAATATTTGCAAATTATATATCCGATAAGGGGTTAATTTTCATAATATATAAAGAACTCACACAATTGAACTACAAAAAAATAAACAACCCAATGAAAAAGTGGGCAGAAGACATGAACAGACATTTTTCCAAAGAAGATATACAGATGGCCAATAGGCACATGAAAACATGCTCAACATCACTAATCATCAGGGAGATGCAAATCAAAACTACACTTAGATATCATCTTACGCCAGTTAGAATGGCTATAATCACCAAGACAAAAAATAACAAATGTTGGAGAGGTTGTGGAGAAAAGCGAACCCTCATCCACTGCTGGTGGGACTGCAAACTGGTGCAGCCACTTTGGAAAATGGTGTGGAGATTTCTCAAAAAAACTTAGAATTACCATATATATGACCCAGCTATCCCACTACTGGGTCTGTATCTAAAGAACTTGAAATCAACAATACAAAGAAACTTATGCACCCCTATGTTCGTTGCAGCATTATTCACAATAGCCAAGACGTGGAAGCAACCCAACGGCCCATTGACTGGTGATTGGATAAAGAAGATGTGATATATATACACAACGGAATACTGCTCAGCCATAAAAAAAAGACATAATCGCCCCATTCACAGCCACATGGATGGTCCTTGAGGGCATCATGTTAAGTGAAATAAGCCAGACAGAGAAAGACAAACACCATATGATTTCACTCATACGTGGAATATAAACAAACTTATGGACAAAGAGAACAATTTAGTGGTTATTAGGGGAGAGGGGGAGAGAGTAGGCACAAGGGGTGCAGGGGCACATTTATGTGGTACAACTGAAATTTCACAATGTTATAAGCTATTTAGACCACAATAAAAAATTTTTAAAAATATTTCTTAATTTCTGGTTCATTTCTTCTCACATGAGAGGAACAAATACTGAAAAATTGACAGTCACTTCTCCTGAAGCAGTTCTTTCTCTGTGAAAATAAAGATAATAGGAGAAATGTAATATTTCTTATTTATGGAAGAGGCAGAGTCTTCCCTTAGCAGGAAAGCCTCAACATTGCTCTGTTGTTGCATTTTCTCTCCTAATGTTTCAGGAACTCTAAGCTAGTAGCAGTGATTACATCAACAAGATATATAGATGTTATTCTTTTTTCTAACAAGCAGTAGCCATCTGGGACAAACACATTTTATGAAACAACCTGTTATTTGTACCAATATATTTGAAAGTCATTTACTTTGAACATGCGAAAATACCAAATATAATTGATCAACTGAGTCCCAACCATGTCTCTGACTATCACTGAAGGTATTTGACAGTAATTCTCTAAGACGGGACCTGGCATATAGTAGGAGTTCAGTAAATATCTGGTCAATGAGGAAACTGTTGAATGGTTGAGATTTTTGTCAAGAATTTATACAGAATTAAGGAGGCACGTAAGACAGAGAAAATAATAAACAAAGAAAGAAATTTCAAATAATTGTATAAATCTTGCCTTGTCAAAGATACAGAGCTAAGAAAAAAGCAAAGGGTTATATGATAAACTGTAAGCTTTGGTTTTATACAGAAATCCTTTCTAAATATCACTTCTCACTAGCATGTGACAAAGCAAAATCCATAAGCCTAATTTCAATGCTAAGTAGGCTACCTCACCACTATTGTTTTGTCACTTCTAACAGTTAGCATCAGGCATTTGGTAGTGTGATTTCTATTTTACAACAGTCTTGTATATAAGACTGAAGAGCATATGCCCATTTCTAGTTCACATGCACTTGTTTGCCGTTGATTTCCATATAATTAATATCTCACTAGTGAGTAAAAATGTCCAAGGGAACCAAAGAGGGAAGTGTTCTAATATTTCTTTTAAATAAAATTCCTTTCATTCTGTGTGACTTGTTGTACAAAGGGACTTAATCACTTTTAATCTCAATTTCCTTTTCCATAAGACAGAGTTAATAATAGCGTCAATCTCCTAGGATTGTTATGAGAATTGAGAATGATAGAAATTAAGATTATTGTTGTTATGAATATGATTGTGATAATAAAATAAAAATAGTGATATCCATTGAAGGGATTTAATGAGCCAACTCCTGTCCGTAAATAAGATGCAGTGTATTGTCAAAAAGGGTCTAAGTCTAGGATGTAGGCCACATTTTTTCATCACACAATACCCTTATTGAGCGATTCTCAACATTTTTTCTATTATTGTGTTAAGTATTAATGTTTTTATTACACAGAATTAATAAGTAAAACATTGCATGCTTATTGTTTTTGATCTGTATTAACTGAGTTCTATTTTTATAATGCTCACCTCAAGCTAACCATAAAAGAGCACTTGCTTTATTATCCCAGGAGCAATGATTGACTAGTTACACTAATTTACTCAGTATGGAGTAAAGGAATTTTTTATGGTTCATCTGTTTTTGTTTGTGAGTTATTTCCTATAATATAGTCTTTTAGTTAAAGTTGTTTCATTGTATTCTATTTTTTATATAGAAATTTTTTATGTGAGATCAGAAGAAAATGATGCAGAAAAAAGAAAAACATCTTGAAGGGTATCAAAGCAGACGGAAAACAGGCTTTCAAAATCATGTAGTGCTGGTTTTAGTTTCTTTTCAGTATCTTCTGGAAGTGCAAAGAAAAAAAGAAAGGAAATCTATTATGTATTGAATACCAGGTACTATGCTAGGAACTTCCACACATTAAGATATTTAATTCTTGCCCTCAATTTGTAGAGGAGGAGATGGCTGGGTTGCAAATTGAAAATTCTTAACCAGATAGACATCCGCATCTCCCAAGAGTCAAGAAGTGCCTTGATCATCATTAGTGCTCTGAGGAAAAAGGGCTGCTTTTCTGGGGTGCTGCTGTGTTGACCAAAATAATTCCTCACCCAGGAAACAGACTTTTCAAAATAGTGTTAGACACGACAGATGCTTTAGTTGGAAATTATACAGAAAGTTGCAGTGTTGCTGTTTCTATTATTTGAATAAAAAAATATGAAGTGTGTCTCCAGAGCTGTCAAACTGATACCTTTTATAAATACTGATTTTTTTAAAAAAAAATGAGAGAGGAGTTATTTTACAAATGACAAGAAATATTTCCAGCAATAACTGCAAACTTAATTCCTCTTAAAAAAATTACTGAGTTACAAACCAAAGTTGATCTGCCATTTTGTGAGCTCCACTTGAACTATTAAATTACTGACTAATGTGAAGACTAGTGCTGTATTAAAATTATAACAAGTAAATAGTTTACGGTCGAATGCCTTTGCATTGTTTTGGTTATAAGGAATCACTGGATGCATTACAAATCCTATGCTCACTTCCATTAGGAAAATGATGCTGTCTTTGCAGTCTCAGAAATGGTAGTTGGGAATGCCAAAATCATGCATGTGTTCCCAGTTTTCCCTTTATGGATAAGGCCGTGGCCAGCCAAATTGTGGTAACAAACTCCAATGAGTCTAATGTGTCAAACAAAAAGCCTATTTATTTACTAATTTAAAGTGAGAAAATGTACTTATGTCTCCTTATTTCAAGAAACTGAGTTCATGTCATTCTGGAAGCCAAATTGATGTAACAAAACTAAAAGAGAACCAGAAATACATTGTGTTAGCCTCAAAGTAAACTTTCTCTTTAGATTAAGCAGAAGACCCTTCTTGAATCACACTCACACCCTAGGGGATAAATCTATATGGCGAGGTACCATTGGATAATATTTGCCACCAAAAATCTTGCTCTTTTAAAACCAAGTCTCTTCCTCTTTCTCTCTCTCTCTCAGTCGGGCAGACGATTTTAAAAATGCAGTTGTCTGAATTTTCAGAGCTTTTTAGGAAGTAAGTGTTTGTGCAGATATTTCCTTCTAAATGCATTATTAAAAAATCGTCAGAAACATCATTTGACTCTGATCTAGAGAGGCTGAACTATTCTAATGCGAATTAGACCTGGTTCAAATAAAATGCTACTAGGTTTGTTCTGATTCTACAAGCCTGTGATCCTTTCCCTCTTCAGTATCTAGCTTACTTATCTGGTTGAGAATTTTTATCATGACAGAAAACAGACGTATCATTTTTTCTATTTTCGATTACTTGATTAAAAAATTCATTGCTTCAGAAGAAGAGCTGATTAAAGATCTAATGACAGATGTCATCTTTAACTCAGTTGCAGTTTCCTGAGACTCTATATTATTTTACCAAGAAGCACCATCCCATAACCTAGCAGAAACTAGGTAAGTACAGCAGTCATGGTTTGCGAGGACAGTATGATGCTCCACAGCACATTAGGAAAGGCTATTATTTAAACCCTATATATGGCTATTTTATAGCTTTGTACAATGGAGGTTGGTTTTGGAAAGCAATAACTGTTTACCATTTTTTATATATGTTTACTGTGTAGTAACTTCTGGGGATGCAAGATTAAATAATCATGTTTTAGAGAAATGTCTAGTAGGAGAAACAGGAAAAGAAGTGGGCAATTGCAAGCCAGAGACTCACATACTATGATGGAGGTACATACAAGGTGTTACGAGAGCCAATATGAAACACATCTCTTTGAGACATGGGAATTTTAAAAAGCTTCCTTATAGTAAGGGAACTTTGGAAGATAAAGAAGAGTTTGATAGAAAAGAGAACTTGAGATGGGAGTGAGGAATGTTATCTGCAAATTTGGTCCTTCTCTTTTTTTCTTCTACTCTTTCTGTATTGTATCTTTCCATATAATAAGTAGATCTGAAGACAAAATTTTCATCCACACTTCTATGACCAGGAATAAAAATCTGCCAAAATTAGAATTCTCCTCTTTATTATTCAATTTTCCTATTTCAGTGAAGCTTTCATCAAAGAATGAATGATGAAATAGTTTTCTAATCCCAGGTGGCAACAGCTGAATTAAGTGTACTACTTATTAAACTGACTTTTAAATTATAAGATGGCTTTTTTATTATGTCTCAGTACCTTACATATATATTTATCATTAATCGGTAATCATAATTCATTTTCTGGTCAGGTATGTGCACTGTAGGCCAATTACTACAGCATTGATATAGCACTTCCCCAGATGCTAATGTGAATTTCATTTCCCACAGCTTTTTTTTTTTGGAGGAAGATTAGCCCTGAGCTAACATCTGCCAACAATCCTCCTGTTTTTGCTGAGGAAGACTGGCCCTGAGCTAACATCTGTGCCCGTCTTCCTCTACTTTATATGTGGGATGCCTGCCACAACGTGGCTTGACAAGTGGTGCCATGTCCGCTCCCAGGATCCGAACGAGCGAACCCCGGGCTGCCAAAGCGGGACAAAGCGGAACATGCAAACTTAACTGCTGTGCCACTGGGCCAGCCCCTCATTTCCACATGTTTTAAAAATACTGTTGTGCTTTATGAGACAATTGGAGCAGAGTTTAACATTTATGACCAGTTTAACATTTATAACAATCCAACAGATAATTTTAATGAAAATCAGAAGCATAGTACAAAAGGAAGAGCTTGAGACATTAAAATTTGACAAAGAATATTGCTCACTTTGGCAGCACATATAGTAAAACTTGACAAGGAATAGAATTGATATTTATAAATAAAAGCTAATAAAATAAATTTCATATTAAGAGACCATAAGGCTAAGAATCTCAAACGCACTTTACATTTATATATGAATTGTCTATTCTATTATTTAGTTGATTACAAAAAATTATACTTTTCAAAACAAATTACTCTGAAATTATATTGCTAAACTTTATAGATCATATCAAGTTGGTCTTGAGGTTCGACAAACCTAATTTTAATTTAGCATATAAAATTCATAATAAAGTAAAAGCAGATTTTAGGCATTTGTCTATCCTCTTCTAAAGGAGTTACAAATGTTCTTAAAGAAAAGATACAACAAAAGTTAATTTGGGGCTGGCCCCGTGGCCGAGTGGCTAAGTTCGCGTGCTCTGCTGCAGGCGGCCCAGTGTTTCGTTGGTTCGAATCCTGGGCGCCAACATGGCACTGCTCATCAAACCATGCTGAGGCGGCGTCCCACATGCCACAACTAGAAGGACCCACAACGAAGAATATACAACTATGTACTGGGGGGTTTTGGGGAGAAAAAGGAAAAAAAATAAAATGTTAAAAAAAGTTAATTTAATTTTGTAAGCAATGTACTACTAATTGCTAAGGTATAGGATACCTTGAGGTGATGTCAAAAGACATTCAAATTCTCAAATCAATAAAAGTACATAAAATGTATAAAACATAGATATATCATTAAATGATGAAGAATGCACAAAATGTATTGTGAAAGTACAAATATAATTGTGTCTATGAACTAGCATTAGACCTAGTTGTTTTCTGAACAATGTAAGTTTTCAAAATATTGTTTTTCATCTGTATTTTCCATTTTATCTCTTCTAATACTTACCAAGTAACTGGACTGCATAATATTTTCAAAATTTTAAAATCTTATTGGAAGAAAAGATAACTGGTGTAAATGACAGGAATAATCCTTTTAATTCACAAAATCTCTTCTGAACCTCAGCCTAATAAAGTCAATGCCAAGAATTCCGTATCACTAAGTTTACGTACAAATGTTTAAACTAAGAAAAGCTTCACCTACATAGGATACATCAAATATTAAAATAACGTAATTTAAAATTTTTCTCACTTCTTTCAAAAAGAAAACAAAATAAAATTTATGAAGTTTTATTATTTAACTTATTTTGTTCTTATCTGACATATTATATTATTAAAGTATTGTTATTTTTATTTAAGGTAAGGGTATATATAATATAATTCCACAATGGTTATCCAATCAATTTATTTTACAGTTGTGTTCCTTGACATGTGTCATAAATCTGTTTTTATAATCTGTTTTTAAACTATATTTTAGAAAATTGATTTAATAATACTAGATGGAAGTAATATGGATAAATTTTTCCTTCCTTTCTATCTTTGCCTACTTTCCAAATTAAATGAAATATTTTAAATTGTGGACACTTTTAAAAACTTATATTTTTAAATAATTCACAAAACGTTACTTCAATTAGAAATAAAAGCTTCCCCCTCCCCCAATAGACCTATGGCCTGCTCAGAAATAAGTTCTAAAGCATTCTCATGCTGAAACTTCAGCCTCGACTGAAGATGAATATTCTTAGCAGTAAACCGTCGAGTGTTACCACTGGAAATACTTGTTCAAAGTAAGAGTGAAAAGTTAGTACTTTCTGATTGGAGAAAAACTAGTTCCAAACATGTGGCATGAGTGGCATGAGAGTGCCTACATTCCTTGTTTCTCTTTCTATTTGCCTGTGGAGGAAGAGCTCTGGGGGAGGTGGAATCCCTGGAGAATTATTTCTGGAACATGCTGTGAAGTGGAGTCACTGAATATTCTTCCTTCTGGTAGAGTATTCTCAGACCCTAATTTGGTCAAGAGTTTTAGATAACAGTTACTTTTATGAAAGATGCATTTTAATCATGTCTGAGGACAATAAAATATTTAAAGTAAGTGATGAATGCTAACAAGAAGGGCTGTCATGAGAGTTACCAAAATGACCTTAATTTATATTGTTGATTTTAAAAGGATTTGCTGTATGTCAACTGCCCTTTGTTGAAGGTTTGATACTGTTAAACTTCATTGACTTGAATAGTAACATTTTTCATGGGGAAAAAGTAGGGGCTAGGTAGAAACACTTAATTGGATCCTCACTTTTTTGCTACTGTAAAATAAAACTATTGGACTAGATTCCTTCTCTTTCTAAAGTCCTAAAAATCTATAACAATCTACTGTCATAACCTGTCTCAGATAAATGCGTGGCACTAGGAAAGCATCTGACAGGCAATCCAGGGACTGACAATCCCTCTGGTAACAGGTTCCTCTAATTTCAGTTTTATTTGGTTTAGGCAAAGACTTCAAATCCTCAAGCTGTATTAGCAGACGTAAGCACACATAGTAATAATAAAAATTATGTCAGTTACAGTAGTAGGTTAATACTTCATTGACTAATTCAGAATTCATATGATCAGTGCAATGAAGCATCACCAAGTCAAGAGAATAGTTTTACTGAAAGAGTCTCCAGGTTATTCATAATTAACAGGTAAAGAACTAGGCTGAATTCATCTCGTGGCTTTTGAAAGTTAGTACCAAAGTACCGCTGAAGATGTGAAACAAGAATACTCTATTAATCTTGTTTATAAGCTATATAGTCAAGATAATTAAACACTGTTCTTGTGGGATGAGAAGATTTAATTAGCCCAGGGCATCTAGAAACTATTAATAAAAGTTTAAATGTTAATCAATCTTACAACAATTGTTAACTGGTTCAGTAATACATTATCATGGTGTTTACTAACGACACAAATTAATGCTATTTATAGTACCAGTAATACAAATTAGTAAAACAATAATCTCTAAAACATGAATGTAGCCTTTAGAAAAAACATTCATCAAATTTCAGGCTACTGAAATGTTTTGACTACAGTACACAAAATCTATCATTGCTCTTCTAGTTTTCTTTCCAATGCATCAAACTTCATCTCAGTATTAGTTGAAAGATTTTAGTCTTTCAACCAATGTATCACTTCAAGTATTTATATAAACTTCTCACCTGTCTAGACTTAAAGGTTTTTGATAGAAAAAGAGGTGTTTTAAATTAAACTTTTTAAATTGTAAATTTATTGATATTGTGGTTTTTAAGAAGGTATCTTGTTTTAGTCTTTTTCCTATAAAGACATATTTTTAATACCATAGTGAGCAAAAATATAATCCTCCCACTACCATTCCCATTTTCATAAATTTGATATTTTGTGGAAAAACTGCAATAATTTATATGCCAAAAAACCTTTTGCACTTATTCTTAGTGTGTTTTTAAATAGTCTTATGAAAGTGAAAATTATCTGTCCGTTTTTCTTTAGAAAAATATCTCCCCCTTCCAACAAATAACCAAGAGAACCGGGGTAACTACTAAATGAAAATAACTTTTACAAATTTCAAAACTGTGAAATGAGAGGTATTTTCTGTTATTACACATCTGGCTTTGAAGAAGAAAATGAAAGCACATTCCAAAGCATGATTTTTCTTTGTAAAGAATATTGAATTTTAGTAAACTCGATGCCCCTTTTTAAATAAGGATAATCTTTGGACTCTTGTCCAACTACATTTAACACTAGGCTAAAAGTTTTTAAAGCAATATTTTTACTTAAGATCAGTGTATAACGTCATCTTATTGCATTCTTCAGTCTTGGTAGGCAAACCATTTTACAAAATGTGAGAAGCAGTCATAATACAAAGTATCTTAGAATACTTCAGTGAAATTCTAAGATAAAACTGATGCAAAAATATAAAAATACTAAATTGGTAAGTAGTTAATACCACAGGTTAGTCTGCTGATATAGACTATCTCAAAGAGTTCTCAATACAGAGCTGCTTGCTTATGTCATAAAACTATAATTTACATTAATTAAATATATTCACTGCTGCCAAGGGTCATTATTTTCAGGGAAAAGAATGTACCTTAGCAATTGGATGAACTTGTAAAGAGGATATTGTTTTTTCAAAAGATAATTCTCATAACAAATTTCTTAAGTGTAAAAAAACATAATTCTCAGAAGTCAAGCATTTTGAATATCAGGTGATTCTTCACCGTTGTCTGGGGTTCTTAAGGCTTATTCTTCTTTGCCAATGTACAAGTCTGATGGATGATGAGTCTCCCCCACTCATCCTCACCCAATACTGTAGTGAAACTTCAGCTTACATTTACTAGGAATAAAAGATTTAGAAGTGCAAATACAACATTCAGGGACATTTTGTGTATGAAAGTATTTGCTTTGTATGACTAAATGATATACTAACACAGATGAACTATAGTATAAAGATAAGTTCTGGTGCCAGCCTGGTGGCACAGAAGTTAAGTTCTCATTTCCACTTCTTGGTGGCCCAGGGTTCCCAGCTTCGGATCCCGGGTGCGGACATGGCACTGCTTGGCAAGCCATGCTGTGCCAGGCGTCCCACATATAAAGTGGAGG